>NC_067472.1:73949412-74099412 GCF_947179515.1 Apodemus sylvaticus | reverse complement strand
CCTATTGCTGAAGACGCCATGCACTTCAGAAACAGGGCCCAGAGACACCTGCACTGAATGTCCCTTCCTTGAGAACTAGCATTCATGGACCCAGAAAGTGCCATGCTAGCATCCAAACGACGAAGACAACCAGCAGTCTTACCCAGCTATGATCCATCCCTACGGACCACATCGGCAACTAGAACGGCACAATAACCCTAAGGGTGCAGTAGTGGCACACATACCTTGGCCGCAACCAACAGCTTTGTAATTGGACTTAAGATCCTCTGAACATGCCCAGTACAGGAAACTAGCCAACTACCCAATGCTACTGAAGTCTTAGTTACTGGAGGAGACTCTACAATCACTGATTTACTAAAACAGCATAATCCTGAACATCTGGATAATCACAAATAAGTGGCCTTCACACCTCATCAAGGAAACATCTCTTTGCAACAGGTGGCGACTACTACAGACAACCACAACCAATCAAAATGCAGAGCTGTGGAGCTCTGCCCTAATGGATACATGTACAAAATACTCCTGCACCTAAGGCTCAGGGAACATTGTGGAAGTGGACATGGAAAAATTGTAAGAGCCAAAGGATCATGGAGTTTGCTGAGAGACTGTGTCTCCTAGTAGTATCAGAAGCTATGCCTATAAAGTCTCACTAGCATGACTGCCCAAACATGAACTGAACAAGTTTGACATCAATAGACATGTCACAGTGGATAGGAAAAAGGCCACTGGCCTCAGCCTTACACAAAAAGCTATAGCAACCAAGGAAAGCTGGGAGCAGAAGTGCTCTTCCCTGGGGAAGAACACACCAATTAGCTGTTCAATGGCAAATGGTCTGCTCTGAAAACACACATGCAAGTAGCATTATATAGACTGAATAGGTTATAGTTAAGAATATATTTGTGAATCTATATGCATATATGTATGTGCAATAGCAATTAGTGAGAAAAGAGGCTATGAGTTTAAAGGAGAGGAGGGAGGAGTATATGATTGGGGGGGTTGGAGGGAGAAAAGGGAAGGGAGAAATGTAATTATATTACAATCTCAAAAAGAAAAAAAAGAACTCACCCTTAGAACTTCCATTTATCACAATAAAGCTATATTAGAACTATATAACCTAATTAAAACTAACACAAACATACTAGAAAAACATTAAT
The DNA here is from genome assembly GCF_947179515.1 of Apodemus sylvaticus. Taxonomy (NCBI): domain Eukaryota; kingdom Metazoa; phylum Chordata; class Mammalia; order Rodentia; family Muridae; genus Apodemus; species Apodemus sylvaticus. The sequence goes on along the minus strand of NC_067472.1, from coordinate 74,098,258 downwards.
GTTCCAACTAATGACCCTAGAAAGGGGCTGCTAACTGCTTTATCCAAGAGGTGAGTTATGGACGCTCCACTACACGGGCTCTTACAGGTCTACCTGGGGTTTCTAACTCTCCACAAGATGGAGTTTAAATGTAATGACTGCGGGGTAATTAAACCAGTATGGATAGCCTATGTGGCTCATGATGGCTGGCTGATCTCCAGAGGTGGTAGCCTGTCACTTCTGATGCTACTTCTGGATTTCCATAGGACCTAGGTCTCACAGTCACCAGAACCATGGCCACCATTTCCAAGAAGAGACTTGCAGGTAAGGAATCTCAAGGTGATAACCAGCTCCTTCCTCGTCTCAGCTATTTCATGGTACAATACTTGGACACATAGTCAAGGTCTAGGCCTCCTTCCTGGGCTATTTTCCAGGAAAGGCATGCTGCCCTTGCCTGTAGGCAGTTCTCGAGGGGCATGAAGAAGCTTTTCCTTCAGCACTGTGAATCAGTTCACATAGAGTAGCACATTGTTTTCAGCCAGGCTTCACCTGCTGCAGGATGTCACTATGATTAGTCAGGTAAATGTATGTCTACAGCACAAGTCCATAAAATTGATGTTTTGTTTTTTTTCTGTCGTGGTGGTGGTAGTGATGGGAAGAAGTTTCAAACACTGTCCAGAGGTAGGAACCCCCTATACAAGGGAGTTTTAGTGGGAAAAGATCCAAGCCACAGTAAACAACATGCATGATTTCAAGAATAAAATACCCTCCCTAAGTTGATCCAGGTCATGGAATTTGTCTAAGGTCCTTATCAAAGCTTCATCGGTATCAAAGCCTGACAACTCCTCAGATGGAGTGCTCACTAGCATCCTCACAGAGGACACCTCTACATCCCTCTACTTCCACACCAGAGACCCTCACCCACCATCCCTCACCTCCCTCACCCCCCACAGCCCCACATCTCATGCCTTTAGCTTTATTTACACAACTGACAGGTAGTATCTTAGTTAGGGTTTTACTGCTGTGAACAGACACCACGACCAAGGCAACTCTTATAAGGACAGCATTAATTGGGGCTGGCTTACAGGGTCAGAGGTTCAGTCCATTATCATCAAGGCGGGAGCATGGCAGTGGCAGGCAGGCATGGTCCAGGAGGGGCTGAGAGTTCTACATCTTCATCTAAAGACCAATAGGAGAAGACTTTCTCTCATATAGTTAGGAGGCGGATCTCATTGCCCACCCCCACAGTGACACACCTACTCCAACAAGGCCACATCTATTCTAACAAGGCCACACCTTTTAACAGTTCCACTCCCTGGGCCAAGCATATTCAAACTGCCACAGGTGGTCACTGTTGATTGGATAATAGTCTGACCCAGAAAGCATTTGTCTATTGGCTGGGATGGACAGGATAATCCTCATCTCTTGCCTAACGTGACCCTTGGGACATAGAGTTGGTCCAAGATGTCTTTCCTATGGATGCACAGAACACACAGGCATCCAAAATGTATCTAGAGCAAAGGCTGCCACAGATGGGTCTAGATCAGTGGCACTGGGGTAGGAGGTGGGCACAGAAGTGTAAGCCTCCCTTCTTAGTTTTAGGCACTGAAAGAAAGCCAAAGTTTTGAGTTCTAGGACTTCTCTGGATTCTAAAAAATTGTTGCTTATACTTTGGGGCATGGGTCTTGTGCTTGGCAATAAAGTCATCTCCAAGAGGTGGATACCTATAGTATTTAATAAGATGTGGGAGAGGCCCATTGCCTCGTGGTCTGGGCAAGCATAGCATTCCTGAGACAATGCCAGACACCCAGAGACCCCAGGTGCCACTAAGATGAGCAAGTAAGTGGTGGGGAGATGAAAGAGAAAGAGCAGCAGAAGGATATGGGCAGACTCGAGGGCAGTGAGGAATGGCCCAATGTGAGTAGCCAGTGATGCCACCTGGGGCCATGGTGAGGTCCTGTGCTGCTGCCAAGAACCAAGGTCTGTGACCTGGAAGCATTGGGATCTGTTACTAACAAAGGCCAAGCAGACATCCCTGATCTGGGCTGCTGCCTGAGGGCATGCTGCTGTTTGAGGGCTGTGCAGAGCTGGCCCCACCCCTGACTAGCTGCAGCACATGGGAGATCTGGCTGCACTCTTCACCTGGGCATCATGGGAGAGCTCCTCTGAGGAGCTTGAAGGATGCAGGAGGCTCTTCCTTGGAATTATATAAGAAATAAACTGTTGCCGGGATGGAGAGAGGGGACTCTTCAGTGAAGCTGCCTGCACCTTGGGAATGCTAGAGCTGCAGCTCTGGGAATTTGTTAGGCAGACAGGAATGTGAGTGAGGCAGCTACCAGATTCAGCCATGCCTCTATAATTAACCCCTTACTCATACTCCTGTAAATAGCACTGGATGACAAGCTAGGCTCAGATGGAATAGTCTCTCTCTCTCTCTCTCTCTCTCTCTCTCTCTCTCTCTCTCTCTCTCTCTCTCTCTCTCTCTCTCTCTCTCCTATCATGTGGTACACTCTGAGTATGTTTTAGTGTGGGCACAGGCCACAGCACACAGTGGAGGTCCGAGGACAACCTCAGGTATTAGTCTTCACTGCCAACCTTGCTCTGTAACAGGGAGTTTGCCTGTTCTGGTGTTTGATGGGCCAGTCGGCTTGTGCACATCAGGAAGTGCTCCACCTCAGCCTCCCACCTTGCTGTAGAAGGGCTTGTAGATGTGTGCTTCTCTTCAGGCTTGGTGTGAGTGCTATGGGCCCAAACCCACATCCTCACAAGCAATCAGGGAGCACAAGCAGGGAGACCTGCTAAGCCACTCTGGATCTGTTTCTTTGGTTTGTGGTTAGTGTACTATCTGTGGTCAACATGTGTTTGGCCAGGAAAAACCATGCCACACATGAAATGCTCACAGCTACCCTATGGGTATAGGCTTAAATTTTTTAAACTTATTTTTAATAAGGTTACTTAATGCTTTAACCTCCCTTCTAGCCCAGCACCCACCAGAGGTCGTGGAAAGGAAAGGATGATAGAACAAAGGAGGATGTGGACCTGTTTAGAAATTTTTTTTTCTGAGCAAATCTAATCTGCATTGTCAAGATATCAGTAGTTTAGTTTATACAAATAAGTAGTGGCAGCTTGACCTATTCATAAACACCATTTATGAATCACCAACAGCAGGTTGATCTAGAAGAAACCGTAAAGCTCTGTCAATCAGCCTGAATCTGCAGAAGCTGCAAGAAGCCACCAGAACAGCATTGGAAGTTTTTTGGTGTGTTTTTATGAAGTCATGACAAATGATGACTAACAAAGAATGGCAAGGTGAACCAATACCACTCGGCATCCTCAGCGAAGACCAGCATCAGCAAAGCCCAACAATGACCAGTAAAGAATAGCATGGTGTACCGATACCATCAGCATCGTCTATTGTCCATTGGCCTATATTTGTCTCTTTTTTAACATTGCATGTTCTCTCAAGCATCTGCTCTAGCAAAATATCACATGTCCTTTTTTAGACTGCAAAACATCCTCCCACATGTTTGCTTCAGCAAAAGCATCCTCTCATAAGAGAGTTTTCGAAAAACATCACATGACACAACTGAATCTCCAAAGAAACCAAAAAATTCCACTTCATGTGAGGTCAAAGGCATTGTACCCCTTTTGTTGCTAGAAAGTTGAGGCCAAGACAGTGTAAACAATTATCCAGAAAGCACACAGCTGACAAGGTCAGCCCAGAATTCTAGTTTGAGGCCTCCTTTAAAATGCAGGCAATTTCCAAAAAGACATTATTTTTAGAGAAAAGCATTTATTTCAAATTTGGGAGAGAGAAATGTGCTTGAACTGTGATGATCAGAGTCCTGGGTGTGTGTGGAACTTGAAACAGTCACCCAGCCTGTGGGACAGGGACTTCTCTGGAAGACCCTCATGTCCTTATAGCTTTTGGACAGCCTAGATGTCTCCTCCAAGGCAGGAAATCAGATACGCTGTCAAATGGCATGGGAGAGAGAGTATTTGGCCTTCTCATGGAGGGATGCCAGCAGTTCAGCCCCTGAGGGTACATATGGTGCAGAGGAAGGGTACTTGGGATAATATTTCTTCTCCCTTACATTCCCTGCCCCTTACATGCCATGTCCCTCCTATATGCCAGCTGCGGTATGATTACCCTAATGGGACAAAAGTTGCAAGGACTGACGGACAAAGAGAGTCCTGGTCCTGGGCTGGGCTGCACAGCTGAGTCTCAGCACAAGCCCCCTCGCAGGGTATTCCACTGCCGGTGGGGAAATCGGTTGACTCTGGTTATGAAAGCACATTCTAGAACAAAAGTCTGAGGAGTGAGGAAGTGCCAGTCATCGGGAGACTGCCGAGCTGTGGCTATTGATGTGGACTGTTCAAGAATTTCTCTTCCAAGAGCCAGGGTAATAAATAGGTTAGCCTATCAGAAAGCCTCATCTATTTGACCATTGTGTTTAGGTCAGGAGTAGCCACATGACCTAAGCTGGGCCAATCAGGAGACATAGAGTCCTGTTGACCATGAGGGTAAGTAGGCATTGGCTCCTGTCAGCCCGGATGAAATGTAGATCCCAGAGCGAGAATCTAGTTAGGGAGGGAGGGTGGAGATGTTGCTCTTGGGACCAGTTGTGCCTGAAGACAGATCTGTCTACCTCCTACCTGTTAACTGCGCAGGAAATTCCCTTTTTCTTGAGCTAGTTTGAGTTAGGTTTTGAAAAAAATTGCAGTTAACCCAGGCAGCCCCTGCAGACTTGGATCACATACTTCTTGGTGTTTGATGGGAGAGACTAAGGGACCCCAAAAGAGTCAGAGCCCAACAAATAAGCTGATTTCACAACTGTGGAAGGAGTTTGAAGTAGCTCAGGAGGGTGGCGGGGTAGAGTTGACAGGGCGGAGGTCACTGCTTTGATTCTCCACCATCACTGGGACCAGAGGGCAGAGAGACCCTTCCGGCTTTCTTGTGTGGCTTTTGAATACCTGGGCATCAATATCAGCCAATGGGAAAGAGAATTTGGATTGAGAGTAGGTAGTGTTTGTGGTCCAGACACAGCATTCACAGATATCAAAGTTTGGCTTGGCTCAGGTAACAGCAAGGGATGCTGGGAAATATAGTTTCTTTAAGGCCCAGGTTGAGAGAGAACAGATGTTAGTGACCAAGCATAAGCTTCTGCTGTGGAAGATATGACAAACATCTCATTCCTTCCCTGCCTGTCCCTTCCTGGACACTCGGCTCCTAATCAGCACCTGCTCCTTGGAGCCAGGCTCAGGATCTCTAGAGGAAAGAGGACCCTTGAGGAAGAGGAAGTGTGGTTCCAAGCATGTCCTTCTCAGGCCCAGCTGGAGGAGGGGCATAACGCAGATGACTGGAAAGTCTGCCACTCCGAGGTCTGCTCGCTTCGACCTTCCTTGTTGGACTGGGCTTCCCAACAGCTCCCAGACTAAAATGCTATAAGAGTTTCAGCCTGGCCTTCTACCATGAATGGCAGCATGAAAGCTTTTGTGTACTAGAATTTTCTTTAAAGTTTATTCTGAGGCAGGGTCTCCCTATGAAGTGCCATGTGGTCAGGAGCTCAGGATCCTTCTGCCTCACCATCCCGTGCTGGGATTATAAGCATGTTAACTGACCCCTGTCTCCCTTGAGGCAATGGCAGGCTGCTGCAGTGCCCCATGTCAGCAGAAGTCTCTCGCTTTGTAGCTCAGCATATGATGCCCTGCATCTGATGCCCAGCCACATGGAGCCACCTCCCTGAGGCCCCTAGGGACGTCCAGTCACCTGGCCCCTCCATTAGGTCTCATGGGAGCTTAGTCTTTCCATTTACTTCATATTACATAGGTGTTTTGTCTTTACATTAACTGCCAATGTCAGACTCTGACGCCATGGCTTTACCAGGAACTTTTTACCAGCCCTGTAGCTAGCAGGGAGGTCCAGCCCTGAAGACACCTGACTTTTGCTTCCTAGCCCCAGCAAGAGCCCTGGATGCTGGATGCCTGTGGTTCTCTCAGGGCCTGGCAGCCCCTTTACTCTTGATCCTACTACTGGGTTAAATTTCTGCAACATTAATTATTATAATTTATTAACTATGGAGAAATCAAATCTTCCTGGGTTCCCTCACTGCCACTCCTATTCCCCCACCAAAATGGAGTGTCTTATTTTGCTAACTGCTTAAACATAAAACGCCTGCAAGAAAAAAAAATTGTCCCCACAGCTCATATTTTTCATCATTTGATCATTAAATAGTGATGGATATAAACCTATAAAGATCCTAAACTGGAGCTTTTAACAATCCATGGGCAATACTATCATTTCTTTAATAGAACCTGCTGACCGTGCCTTGCACAGACACAATTTGTCATTTTCTCCACGCAATAATCAATAAGTTGGCTCGAAAATAAATAATATAACAGTCACAATATATTATCTTTCAGACTGGCTTTAGACTAACCATAAAATGGGACCAAAACAAGAAAGAAACTTTTACATAAATGTTAAAAAGTTATGAACGTCACAGTTGGGCCTAACGTCTGACACAGAACCGAGCCCAGGTGCCTACCCCTGGTTTACTCTGAGTTCCACTGAGCAGGTCCTGGTTCTGTCCATGCTGCTTTGTGTAAGTGGCCTTGCTGAACCAAGGAATGAGACTGCAGTTGGGACTTCTGCATGGGGGCGTGAGAGTTGTGACATCGAACAGAGTACACAGGGACAGATACTCTAAATTTCAATTTCAACCAGAAGAGTCCTGACTGCGCATGCTCCCGGTGCCAGGGTACAATGAGAGAGACCTGAATATGCATGCTCCCGGTGCTAGATAACAGAGAGAGAGGCCTGACTGCATGTGTTCCCAGTGCCAGGGGTACAGGGGCAATTTTTGATACTGTCCCAGAAGCTGACCAGAGACCAGAGTCATGTGTCCTGGGGACAGAGATGCTTCAAAGGGTCTAAGCCCTCCCTCAGTGGGCACTGCTAAAAAGCGGGTTCTGGAAGCTGCAGTGTAGTGGCTCTGATCAGTGACCTTGTATCCTTCCAGAGTTAACTGACGTTTAACAGCCACACAGAAGCTCAACTTTGAGTCTGTTGGACATTTTGTTATACTCTCCCAAACCCCTGGAGAATCCACCAGCCCAGGTCTCTGGTTTGTTCATTTATTCATCCAGCAAAGTAAGTCACTGAGAGCTTTCTTAAGTGGCTGGCACTATTCTAGTTACTATGGTAACAGAAGAAGAGTAAGCAGATGACCCCCCCCCCACTCCTCATTGGGCCAATATAACAGACAACTGTACAGCTCTGCAGTATGTCCAGAGAGTGGTCAGTGTAATAAAGATATTTAAAGCTGGAGGGAAGGGAAGCTCAAGCGTACAAGTCTTTGCTTGTTCTTGGATGCCAGGCCTTTATTTCAAGTCACCTTCCCAGAGTTGGCAAGGTGGCTCAGCAGGCAATGGTGTTTGCCGCACAAGCCTGACAATTTGGGTTCAATTCCAGTAACCTATGTAAAGGTGAAAGGAAAGAACTAACTCTGCAAAGTTGTCCTCTGACCTCCACAACAGCATCTTAGTATACACACACACACACACACACACATACACACACACACCATGCACATGCTCACAATAATAATGAATAAAAATATGTTTAAATGACCTGTACAAGATGAGTGTGGTGTCACACACCTTTAATCCCAGCACTTGGGAGCAGAGTCGGGTGGATCTCTGTGAGTTCAAGGCTAACATGGTTAGAGAGTGAGTGAGCTATGGAATAGTCCGAGCTATATAGTGAGACCCTGTCTCCAAAAAAAAGTGACCTGAACAGAGGACTAGAGAGATGGTTCAGCAATTAAAAGCAGTGGCTCCTTTCCCAGAGGACCTGGGTTTGACTCCCAGCACACAGATGACAGTCATAACTATCTGTGTAACTCCAGTTTCAAAGAATCCAGTATCCTCTTCTAGTCTCCAATGGCACTAGGCAAATGAGTGGTGAACAGACGTACATGCATGCAAAAGTAATTAATAATAATAATAATAGAAAATAATAAACTAACACTAGATAAAAGTGACCTATCCAATTTCAGTAATGCCTTGTTTCTCAGATTCTCTGGTAATCGTGGGGTCCTGGTGTCATTCTGTTCTGCTCTAAGGCAGAGTTCCAGTTACCGGTCTGTGGAATAACCCTTCTATCACTGTATGGCAGGAAGCACTATGCCCACCTCATTACTGGGAGCCTGAAACTCAGAAGCAGTGCAGTGCTTGGAAACAAATTGACCAGTTGCTTTTAGTTTTCCTGCAACTTTCTTGGTACATACAGGGTGAACTGGCATGGGGAGTGCCGATTAAGACCTCAACAATCACTGGCCTAACACTCTGTATGCCTACTCAGGGCTGTCTCTTCAAAGCTTGTACACATTCTTGTAATAGCAGCGGGCAGTTGAATCTCAAGCAAGCAGGCCTACTAATGATGAACTTTTGTGACATTGACTGATCTACACAGTTTGGGGGCCAAATAGACTGCTCTAGTTTCAGGGTGCTGTGATAAAACACCCTGACAAGAAAGAACTTAGGAGAAAAGGGGTTTATTTCAGCTCACAATTCCAGATTACAGTCTGTCATTGCAGGGAAGCCAAAGCAGAACTCAAAGCAGCTCAAAAATGATAATCCCGACAGTCCCGGATTCAAGAGTAGAGAGAAAAATCCATGTATGATTGTTAGTTCTTGGCTCACTCTCTACCCTTACACAGTCCAGGATCCCCTGCCTAGAGAATGGTGCCACCCACCGTGGGCTGGGTCTTCCCACATCAATTAACACATAGTCAGGACATCCCCACACATAGACTTACCCACCAACCTGATATTGACAATTCCTTATTAAGACTCCCTTCCCAGGTGATTGTAGGTTGTAGAGAGTTATCAATTAAAGTTGAGAACCACACAGACTTCAAGGTTAGTTTAAGCCCTGTCACTCAAGTTTACCCTAACCAAACTTCAGAGCCTCTCTGAGCATCTGTTTCTTCATCTGAAAACAGAGAGTGCAAAATTCAGAAGGCTTTGGGAGAAGGATTGGATATTGTGGGTCAGGTGGAGACCATAGCATGAATGCAAGAAATGGTGGGTTACTGATACCTACATGATTTCCTCCCAGGAACAAGGGAAGGTGTGGAGATTGAGTCTAGCACTGACATTTGTCATGAATCAGCTCACTACGTGGAACCTAAAATACTCTCTGTGGGTAGCTTCCTGGTGACTGATATTAAAAATGACTGATTTAAAAGAAAGTGCTTCACCCTGCTGCAAACTAAGAGGGGAGGTCTGGAGTATTCTCAGGCTTAAATGCTGCCAGTATTTCATCTTCGGGTAGTCATAAAGTTAAAGGTTAATAGGCTGTACAAATGACAGAGTTTAAAGGGAAGATGGGGAGGGTATGAGGGATGCTCAGGCAGACATGACAGAAACAGGCGGTAGCTCACCTAAATGCAGAGGTAGTCACGCTGACAGTCCTTATCTCTTACCATTTGTTCCCCAAGCTGGAAACTCCTCACATCAAGAGCTCCTTTCCTACAAACAGGTTTCTTTCCTTAGAGAAGCTTTTGGAGAGACTGAGAGTTTGGCAAGGCTGTGACATCACTGCTTGGTTCAGTCTTGAGAAAGAAGCCTTGGAGATGAGACAGTGGTGGCTCTCTGTGGATATAGGAGATGACAAGAAGATCCAGATAAATGTGGTAAGCCCTGTTCTCATGCGCCCACACGGTAGTAAGAACTGTGGTGCTCAAATTTGGTAGTACCTTAGAACTACCGGGCAGCTGGTTATTGAAATGTATATTCATGGGCCTAACCCACGGACTGAGGTGGAGCTCAATGGTCCATATTTTAACTATCTCTAATAGAGCTTCTATGGTTACTCTGAGACAAATGGTCCATGGACATTCTGGGATGCAGAATCAGCACACGCGCTATTAGAGTCTAGTTCTGAGTCCAGGTCCCCAGACCTTGGTGATGACTGATTGGGGGAATTATCAAGCCGCAGTCTTCACCCAAATTATCCAGGGCTTATTAAAAAGTCCTCCTGGCTTCATCTGCGTTCAGAACCTTGAAGAAACTGGTGAGTGCCCAGGGCTGGAAACCAGTTTCTATTCTAATGCTTCCAGTGGGAAAGTAGAGGTGACATACAGGAACAACCTGCTCAAAGCCAATCACAAACCAACAAAGTCAGTACTTGGGCTACCACTGGTCCACAGCCTCTCCCCCATGGCAGGGCCACACCCTCCCTTGACTCATGAGTTCGAGGAGATGTGGATTCTGGCTCCTCCTTCTGCATGTGCAGCACCAGCTCTTTCGTGAGCTCTGTGTGAGTACTCCCATTGCAGGTGCATATGTAATGCCATAAAATTAGTTTATCCCACTCTGGGGTTTCAGTCACACAGGGACCAAGCTTCCTGCAAACACATTGACCTGGAGAAAGAAAAGGACAGAATCCTTAAAATTCAGCCATGCCTGTTCCCTGACAGAAGAGACTTGTAGCTGTATTTCTTCAATTCTACCAAATATACCATCTGTTGATAAGGAGCACATTGCAAAGCACATTTGTTTAATTTCCTCGGGTCCTCTACAGACATCAGCAGAAGGTGCTGTTCTACTTTAAAGCATAGAAACTGAGGACTGTCTAGATGCTCAGTGGGTCAGTGGGTCAAGGCAATTGCCTCCAAATTTGATTATGAGTTGAATGTGCAGGACCCAAACTGTGAAAGAACAGGACCAACTCACGCAAATCATCCTCTGGTCTCCACACATGCCCCTACACATCTGTAGCCTTGTGGCAGGATATTTGATAGCATTGTGAACCTGAGATTGTGAACTGTTAGAATCTGGTTCTATTTGTGGCTCAGCCTTTGATCCTAGAGCTTTTTGTGGTGTGGCTCAGTCCTAGTACATGCCTTTAGTCCAAGAGCTAAATAAAGTCAACCTTAGGTCGAGAGGTGGAGCAAGCAAGCATCTGATGGGGAGTGAATATCAGTGAACAGAGAGGAAAATCGTTGAGTTGGAGGGTATTTAAGACCACGTGGAGAAGGGATGTTCACCAATATTCCATAAGAGATCATTGTGAAGTGTTTTCCTTCTGGGACATTGGTGGAGAAGGAAGGTCAGTTGGGTGTTTTCTCTGCCTCTCTGAGATTTTCACCCCAGCATCTGGCTCCTGAGTCTTCATTAGTAAAATCAAACAGCTGGGATTCTTGTTTATAAAACAACCCAACCCCACATACATACACATATGCATACATAAATACATACATACATACATAAACAAACAAACAAATATGTAAATTTAATTCAAGATGAACCATCAAGTACTTCGAAGGGTGAGGCAGGAGGACCTCAAGTGCAAGACCAGCCTGGAACCCCATTTCAAAAGGAGGAGAGGGAGGAGGAGTGGAGGGAAGAAGAGGAGGAGGGAAAGGAGAAAAGAAGAAAGTGAGGCCACATGGCCTGTCCAAGGTCAGTGTGATGGCTACACTTGTTTGCTGATTTGATATACCTGGGGAGAGGGAGCATCAAGTGAGGAACCACCTCCACCAGATTAGCCTATGCATATATGTGTGTGAGGTTTTTTTGCTTTGTTTTGTTTTGTTTTTTGCTAATTGATGTTGGAGGGTTCAGCCCATCCTTAGGCTGCTGGGTGTGTCTTACATATGAAAGGCAGCTGAACTGTGTAAGAAAGGTAGCTGAATGAAAGCCTGGGAGTAAGCAGCTTTCCATCGGATTCTCTCTGAGCTCCTGCCCTGATTTCTCTCAACAATGAACTATAACCTGTAAGACAAAATAAACTCTTTCCTTCCTCAAGCTGGTATTGGCCAGCTGGATTTGTTGTTGTTGGGTTTTGTTTTGTTTTGTTTTGTTTGCATATCAGCTATCCTGAATATCAGATATTTACATTATGACTCATAACAGTGGAAAATACAGTTATGAAGTAGGAACAAAGTAATTTAATGGTCAGAGGTTACCACAAGACGAAGAGCTGTATCTAAGGGTTGTAGCATCCGCTACTCTAGAAGGACTTTACAGATGTGATTATGTCCCGGGTGTGGACTACTGTTCTTGCAGTTATGATAAGTGCCCATGATGGACACTTATGGGAAACAGCATGGGAACAGCAGCCCCTTCAAACTGCCTCTGAAAATGAGGAGGAACCATGAGGCAAGATTCACATTTTCCAATGGCTGAGAGAGGCTGAAAATCGATGCTTTTCTAGAACCTCCTGACATAATTCATTCCCATCAGCCCCTTGGTTTATCCCAGTGAATACCATTCCAGATTTGTATACTTTTTATGTTTTTATTTCATGTGTGTATGTTTTTACTTGCGTGTATGTCAGTTACATTATGAGCAGGCCAGGTGCTTGAAGACACCAACAGAGGGCACCAGATCCCCGGTAACTGGAGTTCTAGACAGTTATTTGATGCCTGATGGATGCTGGGTGTGGAACCCAGGTCCTCTGCAAAGAGCAAGCATTGCTCTTGACACTGAGCCCCCAGGCCTGATTTCTCACATGATGAAATATGAAAGGAATCTGGTTCAAACTTTGACTTTGCTAGAACAATGAAGTCACCCAGAAAAAAAAAAAAAAGAACCAAAGGCAAAGGTATCAACTCAGTCCAGGAGCCACCACCACCACCACCATCTCAGGGCCAGGGGGGAGACACAGATATTTAAAGGGAGAAATTGCCCAGGTACTGTCCCCCATCATGACAGAGCCAGAGCAGGGAACTAAACACAGGTATTGAAAGGGGGAAACAACTTCAGTTCCCACCTTCCCTCTGGGAGCACGGTGATAGGTGGAAAATCACTTGAATCTCAACACACACACACACAGATGCATGCACATACAGATGCACACACAGATGCACACACTCGTGTACACACACACACACACACACACACCACTTTTCTTCTCCTTAACCTCCATCCTCCTCTCTGCTCCACAACTCCAACCTTGGGGGTTTAAACTTACACAGACCCCCAAATAGAAACACTGGCTCCTTCCTCTTTCCCATGGTTGGTCTGATCCAGAGCTGAGCAGTGCTAGCATTCTGAAGAACCACTACCCTCTCTCCTGTCTCTGGATAGGTTGACAAAGTGAGTGCCCCTCCCCAGAGCACTTGCTGGGCCTGGGACCCTGGCCTGAGCCCAGCCTCCCAACCTGAGCCTCTTGCCCCAGGCTTCACGAGTGTCCCAGAAAGGAACCTCTCTCCATCAATCTTGCCACAGGCTCCATGAATTTTAAATAACAACGTCTCTGCTCTTTCTCCCTCACTCCCTGGGTGCGTCAGACTGCAGCTTTTACAAGATCATATTTCTTCACATTTTCATACAATTATTTTAAATGGACAAGATAATGTTGAAATTCTTATTTAAAATGTATGCAGGTAGAGAATGAACCTTCCTGCTTTTTATATTTAACAGCAGACGGAGCAATAGAAGGGAATTTTAACAACAGGACTGAAGTGGAAATGTCTTGTTCGGTCATGATGGACTACAGTTTTAAGCAGCTGGTTTTCTTTGATGAATAAATAATTACCCCCAAAATAGACAGTTTGGCCATTATTAATCTCATTTTAGACTGTGCACATTTTATTGATTCTTAAGTACAAGAATTCTGCAATTTTCACCGAAGGGTGACTTTCTTAATTAAAATGTAAGTTAGTGGAAAAGTCTCAGCAGGCACGCCACAGCCAAGCAGGCTTAGGCCTGATTTCTCCCAGAATGAATCCCTTCCTGGCTAATGACCCCAGAGATACTTCATTCTGCAGGCCTATTTCCAGAGCAGCCACTGAGGCCAGCAGAGGCCTAGCCACAAGGCCAGCAAATCATACCACACAGAGGCCATGGTTGCCCATCATCTGCCTGTCTGGTCTCTTTCTATGAGACCTCAAAAGACAGAGACATTTGTCCTTATAGTCTGAGTACACAATAAGTGTGGGTTTTAAATGACTGGTTTCCAGATAGTGGCAATGTTTTGGAAGGTACTAAAAATGTTAGGAAGTGGGGCCTAGTTGGAGGAAGTAGGTGGGTGGGCACATGGCTTTGAAAGTCTTCAGACTCTCTCTCTCTCTCTCTCTCTCTCTCTCTCTCTCTCTTCTCAGTCTCACCCTCTTGCTCTCCCTCCCTCTGTCTTCTGTATACAATGAGGTGAAGACACATTACTGTGCTCTTCTGTCCTAGCACCTGAGTCCAGGATACCATGGACTGGGCTTTCTCAAACCGTGAGCCAAAATAAGCCCTTTCCGTTGTAATTGTCCTCTCAGATATTTTGACCATTGTAATTAAAAGTAGCTAATCCACTTGAATCCTTACTCTACCCAAATCAACTACTACTCTTATGTGAAATGTTGAGACAACTTTACCTTTTGTAAATTTAATCAAAAGAGAACTCTGTTGCTAAGGACCAAACCTAGGGCATATGCTTTATCACTGAGTTCTATACTCAGTTCCATGTTTTGTTTTGGTTGGCTGAGATGAGAGCTCTCTATGGAGCCTGTGTGTAGCCCCAGCTATCCTGGAGCCCTCAATCTTTCTGACTCTGCTTACTGAGTATTTGGGTTACAGGTATGCACCACGATGCCTAGACACATTTTAATTTTTCAGTGCTTACTAGGATTTTAGAAATTCAGACAGTATAAAGAGGAAAATCCAAGGTGCTGTACTGGCTAGTTTTCTGTGTCAACTTGACACAAGCTGGAGTCTCCCTTGAGGAAATGCCTCCATGAGATCCAGCTCTAAGGCATTTTCTCAATTAGTTTATTAAGGGGGGAGGGCCCATTGTGGGTGGTGCCATCCCTGGGCTGGTAGTCTTGGGTTCTATAAGAAAGCAAGCTGAGCAAGCCAGGGGAAACAAGCCCATAAGATACATGCCTCCATGGCCTCTGCATCAGCTCCTGCTTCCTGGCCTGCTTGAGTTCCAGTCCTGACTTCCTTTGGTGATGAACAGCAATGTAGAAAGTGTAAGCTGAGTAAGCCCTTTCCTCCCCGACTTGCTTCTTGGACATGATGTCCGTGAAGGAATAGAAACCCTGACTAATACAGTCTCATTGCACAGATACACATTGAGCTTATTAAAATAGAACCAGGAGATAGACTTAAGATGTCCAAAGGGAAGAGGGAAGAAGCCCCTAATTATAGAGCACTCACTATGGCCCCAGGTATAAAAGAACTGTGTAAAGCAGGGCTAGTGATGCAGTAGCAGGAAGCAGAGTGCTTGTCTTGTTTGCATGAAGCCCCAGACTGGATCCCTGGGACCACATAAGCTGGGCATGGTGGCTTACACCTGTAGTCCCCACACTTGGAAGGCAGGGGCAGGTGGACCAGAAATTCAAGAACTGTGTAAGTAAGACCAGTGAAGGTGGCTTACCAGGCAACAGGACCCACATGGTCGAAGGAGAGAGCTGGTTCTTGAAAGTTATTCTCTGACCTGCATTGGCATATGTACCCCCCCAACACACACACACAATTATTATTATTTTTAGATAAAAGAACTGAAGGGCGGGGAGTGGTGGTGCACACCTTTGATCCTAGTACTTGGAAAGTAGAGGCTGGCAGATCTCTATGAATTCAAGGGCAGCCTGCTCTATACGTTAAGATCCTGCTTCAATAAAACTAAATAAAAAGGGAAGTTCACATAATCTCTGCTATGCTGTCCCTGCCTTGTGCTTCTGGTTCAAGATACGAACCCTCAGCTTCTCTTCCATCTGCCATGTCTGCTACCTGCTGCCTCTGCACCAACATCATGTACTGGAACAGAAAACCTCAATAAAGTCCTATACGTCATCATGTTTCACCCCAGAAATAGAAGAGGAACTAGTGCACACATAACATAAAATAATCTTTAAATAAAAAAGTTTTTAATTCTACTGGGTCACAAAACCCACCATCAGTAATGGCGATCGTTGACGATGTGTACCCTTACCAGTGTCAAATGTGTCTCACTTAACTAACTTGCCCTGCTGGAAGCCCACAGGAAAACGGAGCACACATTCAGGATTTAGTTTGAATCCACCTAGAAAAGGGTTTCTCTGTTCTGTCTGTAGCCATTTCTACTTAAGGGGCTGTCAGCGATGTCTGAGATTTACAATTAATTCTGATACAATTTCAGTGGAATTGGCCTGGTTATGGCTGTTTTTCTTTGATGGAGAATCAGACCCGTGACTTCAGTGATGCTTGTCTTTTATCGCACACCCGTCTGTAAAATACCTGTTTTATGTGCCAAGAAAAGTATAAACACCTGGCATGGTATTGGTTTTTCAGTAACTTGGTTTCAGCTGGGGGTAGGGGCTGTGGGGAATCCCATCTCGACACTGTTTATGAAACAGTTAATATTGTCAACCGTTGTCCCACCTGCTGACTTACACGAAGCCATTCAGATTCTCATGACTCCAAGAAGTGTCAACGACTCTAATATGAACTGTCGAAGCAAATCCATTTGGAAGTGCACACTGCTGTGACTTATAAAACGTGATGAGAGATACCTCTTCCACAAAGGATGCCTTATTCTCTAGTCAGGTCCCCTCATCAGAAAGCTAACATCAAGATAACAAGCAACTTTGAGGTGCCATGCCAGGCACCTCTTAAACTCATATTCTACTTAATACTAACGATGACAGCTTGGGTGTCCCTTATCCAGAATGGGCAGGGCCAGACGTGCTCAAGTCTTAGAAATATATTTTTTTAAAAACGTGATAGTTTTACATAAATATAATGAGACATACTTAGTTTGAGATGAAAGTCTAAACCCAAAATTCACTTATGTTTCATGTAATCTTTATATACAAACATACACACATGTGCACGCCCATGTACACACACACACACACACACACACACACAAACCCTGAAGGTAATTTGTATACTGTTGTGTATCCATATCCATTTTTAGCACATCTGAATTCTGACTGTGCATATGAGGTCAGGTATGGAATTTCCATCATTTCGTCACTCAGCAAGTTTCAGATTTTGGACTTCTAACTTCGGATCGTTCACCAGCGCTGCATTGCTCTTGTTACAGCTGAAAGAGCTGAACCTTACTGAGGGCTAGCCTTCTGTTCAAATGCAAACTCCCATGGGATTTGGAGACTCAATAAAGACTGCAAACCTGTCAGGCTACCCAGGAGCCTAGGCCACACCTCACTTGTAAAAGTGTATGTGTACATATAAATTTTAAACCAGATTTTGAAAATTAGTTGTTTTTAA
Organism: Apodemus sylvaticus; assembly: GCF_947179515.1. Classification (NCBI taxonomy): domain Eukaryota; kingdom Metazoa; phylum Chordata; class Mammalia; order Rodentia; family Muridae; genus Apodemus; species Apodemus sylvaticus. The sequence goes on along the minus strand of NC_067472.1, from coordinate 74,081,062 downwards.
AAGGACAAAATCCTATGAAATGCTTGCAAAAGCCCTTTGATAGTTCCGAGGTCTCTGTCCATGATGGCATGGGGTGGGAGGGGCATGGTGAAGTACAAAAGGCCAAGAAGCAGAGAGACAGGCAGGAAGCGGACGGGAGTGACAGAACCCCAAAGACCAGTCCACCACCCCACACCCTCCAGCTAGACTCAACATTCCTGTCTCCAGACCCCCCAAAATAGCAATTAGCTGGGGACTCAGTGTTCAAAACATGAACAAGGAAACCTTTCAGATTCATATAAATTTAAATAGAACCCTATATTGTGGCTCAACAATTTCGTTTCTATGTATTTGCTAAAGAAAAAGATTAAAAATATGTGTGTACACAAAGACACAAAATACCCATAGCAGTTCTAAACGGAGGGCCCAACCAGACAAGTCTCAATGGGTGACTGGATGAACACATGGTGGTACATCTTTCCAGCGCTATACTAGCAATACAAAGGGATAGGGTGATCGGCAGCAACAGCTTGGAGTAGTTCCAAAAACATTATGCTGCGCAAGAGAAGCCAGACGCTGAAAAGCTGACATCGGATGAGTCCATTTCTGTGAAACTCTAGAAGAAGCAAAGCTAATCTATTCTAACAGAAAGCAGGTCAGTGTTTGCCCGAGGCTGAGGGATGAGGGTAACGGAAATGCTCTGTCTTGATTCGAGGTGCTTGAAGGGTGCATGCATTCGACAAAACTTCTGCATTTTATGCTTAAAAACTGATATTTTATGGTATTCCAGTTCTACTACGGTCACATTGTTTTTTTTTTTAAGGCAAAACAGCATAGTGTATGGAATAAAAGTGGATCTCACAGAAAGGGGACCTGACCCCATCAATCCAGCAATCTTACCACTTCTCCCTGTGACATTCAAATATGTTGCTCCAGCCCCCTGAGTCCTACCTCTCCCATGCACTAAATAGAGGTGGTGGTGGCACTGAGGCTCTGCTAGGTGGGATTAACTCCAGCCACATAGAGCTGAAGCTTCACATAGAAGTGTTTACAGTACCCCAATTTGTTCCTAGGGATAACTAAAATCTAACAGCCTGGCCACTACAGCCAGGAAAAGCTGGATACACTTTCCCATAGTCCACACAGCAATATGCACTTCTAAAATTGGAGTCTGTTTGCATGAATGAGGAGAAAGGATGCAGGACCTCTGCTCCAAAGGATTCTTCATTCCAGTTGGTCCAAATGCAAACATCCACACCTTACCTCAGTGGAGGAAAGTACTCCTGTATTGGTATTAGTTATTGATCAGATCTTTGTTGGTTAGATATGATTGTATCTCCTTTAGAATGAAATGTTTTCTATGCAAAATTTATCACTTTTGGAAGCCATTAAATAGTACCCTCCCTGTGGGCTTAGATTTTTTTCAAACCCTGTTTTATTTAGGGTTCTTAAACACTTCACTTCACCTCCCCTGTTGTCTGTGAACAAAATCTGCCTGAGTCTCTGGAGAATCAAAGTCCTTAGTGCCTCATCCAATTGGTCAACTTTAGGTCTTACGTGCAATACTTATTCAAATAATAATAAACATTCAGTCAGTGATCAGAGTGGACATGTGTGCTTTGAGCTCTATTTGCTGGGGGAAATTTACCATATTTTCAGATGGGACTACCAGCCCAATACAGAAAAACCCTATCTTTATCTTAGTTTTTTCTGTTGCTGTGATAAAATATCCTGATGAAAGCAACTCAAAGGAGAAAGGGTTTATTTTAGCTCACAGCTTTAGGCTACAGCCCTTCATTTCAGAGGAAGTCCTAGAGACTAGTTACATCCCACCTTCAGGAAATAGCGGAAAGCAAGGGTAGATGCAGGCTAGCGCTCAGCTCACTTCCTCCAGTTTTATACACTTTGGTGTTCCCTAGGAATGATGCCACTTGAAGTGAACAATCTTCCTGTCTTAGTTAATGTAATCAAGATGATAATCCCCTACAGGCATGCCTAGGGTCCCATCTCCTGAGTAAGTCTCTGTCAGATTGAGAGTTTAAAACTATTCCTCAAACCTCTGCTCTAAAGCTGAAGGACATAATCTCCCAACTTCCCATCCCTGGTGGGTGGGGCAAACATATGACCTGGCTTGACCAATCAAATGCATTGGACAGAGAAGGTCAAAGATTAAGAACAAGTTTCATTATTACCAGTAGAGGCCCAAAGGGCTGGTTATGTTGGTCAGGCAGCTGAAGGCCTGTGTTTGGACTTCCACACCTGCTGTGTACTAACCAGAGAGTTCTGCTGGTGATACTTTATTCTCGATATTTTATTTTATTTTTTATTTTTTATTTCATTTTTTTGGTTTTTTTCGAGACAAGTTTCTCTATGTAGCCCTGGCTGTCCTGGAAATTACTCTGTAGACCAGGCTGGCCTCGAACTCAGAAATCCACCTGCCTCTGCCTCCCAAGTACTGGGATTAAAGGCATGTGCCACCACTGCCCGGCTATTCTCGGTATTTTAAACACTTGTCTCTTGCCTTTTGTTGGTGGTGTTTTGTCTTTTTGTTTTCAATGCATACAACCTCAGTTTCCTCTTCCTCCAATCCTCCCAGCCCCCTCCCTCCACTTCTCCCAGTGTTTCCCCCAAATTCCTCCCACTTTCCCAGATCCACTTCTCGGTTTTACTTCAGAAAAGAGCATGACTCCCAGAGATATCTGTATGTAGGTCTCCAGCCTCCCCTTCTCTGGAAATACTGCATGTCCTGTCAAATGAAGGAATACCACTAATGGTTAATCTATGCCGCTTGTGTTGGAGCCCACCATAAGTATGCTAGATCCTAGGCCAGGGGTCACTGGACGTCCTCTCTGTAGAGAGCCACAACCTTGATCACCCCTCTCTACCCATCCTGAGCACCCCTGCTATGCTGTCTGGGCCCAGGACCTCTCACAGTTCAAGTGAAAACAGCTCCTTCACATTCTGGCCTGGGTCTATCTTCTTATCTTGGCTCCATATCAGTCCACTCTGGGTTGGGAAGAATGAGGCCAGTACCAGACCATGCTGAATGATGTCCCTCCATCTAGTACAATAAAATGAAGTAGAACTCACTCATCCTCTGCTAAAACTAAACACTTCCATCCCTGTTACCTCCCGAAAAAAGAGGTCTTCATTTTCAAAAGGAAGCAAATTCTAAAGTCAACCGTTGCTCTAGCTAGAATGACTCTATTGACAAAAAATGGTAAGACTGTGCCCATGAGACATTTCATTGGTTATTCTGTTACAGATGGAGTGCGCTGGGGGGGAGGGCACACACCTACGATTTCACCAAGCACGTTGAACCCTTCAGGGTCTGAGTTTAATTTACTCTTAACCACCAGCTTCATCATTAAGTGACTTTCCAATCTAGTATTATTTGTTCAAATAAAGTTTGGTCATCGTGTCCTTACATTTCAAAGCAAATTGATACTCAATAGAAACCCACCAGTTCTTCTGTTCTGGTTTTCTGATTTGTTACCCATAGGATTAATCCTTCATCCTTGACATCTTTCCTTTGAATATTTTATTTCAAGTATACTTTACTATTTTCAAACATGATAGTTTTTGGTTACAAAAATATTTGCTTATGGTAGAGAATTTAAAAATTATATGAAAGTTAAAAATGGAAATAAAATTACCCACTTTGCCATCACTTCATTTTTTTGAAAGTTTTATCATATTTTTCAAGGATCTTTTCACCCCAACAGAAATGGTCTCTCAGTCCCCACAGTTGCATGGCACTTTAAAAGGAGACATCGTGTTGTAAGGATCCAACACGATGCTGGGCGAGCAGCTTGCTCTGAGCTCCAGCCCAGCAGCTGATTTCATTTTTGTCTGAGTTTCCTTACCTGTTCAGTGTTTTTGTAATAATTTATATCTGCTTTTTATACACTGAGCATCTTAATGTCTTTTGTGTCAGGGGCTTTTTATGCATTCATAAGCATAGTTCAGTCATGTTCAGTTCATTCACACAAGGCAAACACTACCTACTGAGTTACAATCCCCAGGCTCAGTACATAGTATGTGACGTTTTTAAAAGCAACAACAACAACAACATCAACAACAACAACTAAGATTTTTAGGACTGAGGTTGCAGCACCGCCAAGGGCCTGGGTTCAACCCTCAGCATTGGAAAATAAAAACAGAATTGGCAGGGTAGCTCAGTGGATAAAGGTGCCCGCTCTCAAGCCCGAGGGACTGAGTTCAAACCCAGGACCCACATGGTAGAAGGAGAGAACTGACTCCCAGGAAGTGCCCCACGGCTTGGGTACACAACTCACCCCTCCCCTAAATAATAATACCTGTAATATCATTTTAAAATAAAAAAAAAAACTACTTCCAATTTCCCAATTAAAATGTAAAGGCCTTGCCACACAGACCCTCAGCATACAAAGTCTCTTTTTTCCACAAGCTAGCTACAAGCTTAACTGACCACAGCTCCTTTATAAATTAACTTTTGAGTTGAAGACCACCTATGAGACCGGCACACAGCCCAGCTGTCTGTCCAACTGGCTCCTTCTGTGTCCTTCTCTCTGGTTTTCATTTCCTGCCTCTCCCCTACCTCTTGTGGCCTTTGCTGCTGTGTGCTGCCTGCCCACCTCTCCTCAGACTCTGCATCTGGAAGGCCTTTATCTGCAGCACTTCTTCAGCTTTCCCTGGTCCAGGAGAATAAATATCTCCTGGCTCCCTCCTTACCTGGGACAGAAAACCAAAAGGCTCCTCATAATCGGACTGACGTGGGTTCAAATCCTGACTTGGCTATCTTTTTCCTGTGTGGTCTTGAGGGAGGTCTCTGAGCCTCAGTTTCTCTGTCTGCATAGAAGAGACTATTGGTCAAAAGCCAATGCCAGCAAACAGCCTGGTTTAGTTAGCATTGCCTCATGACCTTGATCCCCCAAGTCTCTCTTCCATTTTTCTCATTTTTAGGACTAAGGAAAAAACGTGGGTCTTTCGTCACCCCACCACTTCCCCTTCTTCTGCTCCCTAGCTATACCACCCTTAGGCATCTTGGCAGCCACTTGCCAGCTGAATTCTTATGCTGTGTGATTACAGGCAAACTCTCCTTGTATTTTCTAATAATGATGTATGCATGTGCATGCGTGTGTGTGTGTGTGTGTGTGTGTGTGTGTGTGTGTACATGTATGTGTGTGTTTTAAGTCATGGAAAGTATGTGAACCATGCCTCTCTCCTTTACTGCCAGGTGCTCATTACTGTAAATTGTAAAATAATATTTTAGTGAATAATATTACATCTTCAGGTCATACATCAACTATATGTCACCCTCATTGTTTAATTGACACTTTATTCCCCCCATTAAGATACAAGCAGAAATCAATCCTGCTTCCTCCCTTGCAGACACAGTCTCATTTCACTCACATGTGTAGCCGGAGCAATAAAACATCAATTAAGCAATGAATCCCTGGAAAATATAGAGCATTTGATGTATAATTGCCCCTCCGATCTCATTTTCCCCAGGGCCAAGGCTCCCTGGACCATTTATATTCCCACTTTCACCCTCTAAAATAGACTATGTCCCTTTCCCCTGGGCCAAGTGTCTTAGATACACTCCATGCACAAGAGGCTGAGCTGGCAGATAGCGAAATCATAAGTTAAGGCTGTTGAAATTAAGATTGGGAAACTGAGTCTCAAGGCAAAAGCCTTGCATGACACCCCTAATCTCACCCACCAAGGTTCTAGAGTCGTGGTTCTCACTTGCTGGGGCCCTTTAATACAGTTCCTCACGCTGTGGTGACCCCCAGCCATAAAATGATTTTGTTGCTAACTTCATAACTGTAACTTTGCTACTGTTGTGAATTGTAGTGTCAACCTCTGTCTAGATGAACCAGCTTGGAGACTTGGATCAGCTCTCTTTCTATTTCAAGCTAGGAATAGGAGCTCCATTCCTTATAGAGAAGATGATGATAAAGAAGATAGGTCTAGAAGTCTGGAAGGGAGAAGAAGTCCCTGAAGGTCGGGGGAAGAGGTGCAGAACACACAAAGGTTGAGGAGGCACGCCCTCTCTCCACTCCTAGCCCCCTGAGGCCCAGTGCTCCTCAAAAGTGGGGGCTGGGGCTGGGGAGGGACTGGTTGGGAGGTGGGGAGGGACTGTGTGCCTGGAAGTTGCTTTACCCCAGGAGTACTGCCCTGTGGCTGCTCAGGGAGCTGGGCAGGTCGCAGGCTTGATGGACAGCTCCAGCAATACCGGGAATGTTAAATGTTTGGGGCCTCAGCTGCCTCCTGGAGCCCGGTAAAGGGCCCCCTTTTTTCCCTTTTTTTTTTTTCAGGAAGGATCGTCACAACTGGCCTTGGGTGTCTGGTGGGCTCTGTGTGTGAAATGGGCTGAGCCTGAGGCGCCATTTAAGGGAATGTTTAACTTCCACTCCCTGTTTCTGAAGAGTAATTTTCTGTAGAGACAGGGAGAATAATAGGAGGAACTTGGCTCATTTTGGCAAATTGCTCCAATTTTCCCACAATCTCAGCCCCCTGTATCACCTGCCCCCCTGTCTATTTGGGCCACTTCATGCCCTGGATTCAGACCTAATAGAGGCTGTTTAGACTTGTTTTCAGGACAGAAGCTGGAGGAAAAACCAGTCTGGACATCTAAATCACAGCCAGAACTCATTACATAAATGATATATTTACACAATTGATCCCTTTTCTACTGGGTAATTAATCCGGCATTGGAACCCTCAACGATTTAATTGTCATATGCTTAAATGGAAACAGTTGCCACAAATTTCCAAAGACAAGGAGCAGACTGAGGAGGGGGCGCCTTTTGTTCTAGGTGAGAGAGCGCTCCCTTGTTTCAATGTTGCCACCAAAAGGGAAAGTCACATCTGTTGGCCCCACAGGAGCAGATGTGTGGAGACTGTGCCAGTTTGAGCCTGCCAGTCTCACCTGATCAAGCCATTTAAGGGATGAAGGTGCGGGATATGAGAGCGCATTTAACTCAGAAGTGGTAGAATTGGTCCTGTTATGTTAGCATCCCCCCACAATCCTCGGAATACTCCATCCCATCCCAGGACTGGGTCACATGCGTTCTGCTTCTTGTGGTGACAGCTGGGACACTTCTCTAGGGGGATTCATGGAGCTGTTTATTCCAAATAAGCAAAGACCTGGGAAGTGCCTTGAAGTTCAGACCAATCAACTACTAGCCCAGAGGAGAAGAACTACAGAAGATTAAACACCTTTGCTTCAGATAGGAACAACTCTAGACAGACCATAGCAACTGCCCTGTGGTCAGAATGCATCTGCCTTCTGCAGAACTGTGGCCAGGGGTACTGTGTTTGCCTTCCCCTCTCTCCCTCTCAATCTGCCTTGGTGTACCCTTTAAAAAAAATGAGTCCTTATCCTAGCATTTGCTGTGAGAATCTGATTCAGGACAGTTACTGCCTGTCTTAGTGCTGTTGGCTCTAGTTTTCCCTCCCCCCCCCCCCCCCCCCCCCCCCCCCCCCCCCCCCCCGTGCTTCAGAGTCATCCTTTATGGTGTAGAAGAAACAGTAACACTAATCCCAGCTGGCACAGATGGTTGGTGCTTAAGAAGAGTGCACCAGGAACTTCTATATTGACACTCTCCAAGTATCATCTGGTGACAGTCTCAGCACCACCAGAAAGCAGACACTAACATTGATTTTAGAGACAAGGATATCAAGAAGCAAAGAAACTAAGTACCCTGTCTGTGGTCACACAGCTGGCACAATGGCCCAGATGTTTGTGTCCTGGATCCCAATTTTGTGTCTGAAACTTTGTTTTTAAAAGTATTTTTCTGTGTGATGGATGTTTTGCCTGCACATGTATCTGTGTATCACCTACCTATGTGCAGTGCCTTTGGGGGCCAGAAAAGGCATTGGGTCTATCAGAGCTAGTGTTGCAAACACTTGTGAGCTGATATGTGGATGCTGGTGACTGAACTGAGGTCTTCTAAGGTCCTCTGAGATTAGCCAATGCTCTTAACCACTAAGCCATTGCTCTAGCCCCTCTGTATGGAAATTCTAACACACCTGCCCTGGTGTGAGTATGAGGTGAGGCCCCTGGCAGGTAATTAAGTCACAAAGGTGGCATCCTGATGGATAAGATTAGTGACCTTGTTGGAGTTCTCTAATCCAGTGTAAGAAGTTGGCCACTATAAACCAGGGAACGGCCCCTCAGCAGACACAAACGATGCTGCCACCTAACCTCAGACTTCCAGCCTCTAGGACTATAGAAAGTAAATGTCACTTTTTAAGCAGGTCGGTCTATAGTATTTTTGTTACAGCATTTGAAAATGACAAGTACAGCCTCAGCCTTTGATCAGCTACCAACTGAGCACCTAGACCCAGACGCCATGTGAGCCTTTCTCACGCAGACTCATGTCAACCTCAGACTATGCTGAGACCTGCACCATCACTGTCACCCAGATGAAGGGTTTGGGACTCACGGGAAGTGGGAAACACGCCCAGATCTACAAGGCCTCTGAATGATAATGTTGAGCTCTAAAGCAAAGCATGCCTGAGTCTGAGGGACTTGTTTCCCACTCCTCAGTCAAATTGCTGGTGTCCACCAAGGCCAGTAGAGCCTACAATGAGAGCCCCAGGTGCTAAGGAGTTGGCTCAGAGGTTAAGAGTACTTGTTACTCTCACAGGAGATCTGAGTTTGATTCTCAGCACCTATATGACAGTTCACAACTAACTGTAATACCAGTTCCAGGGAATCCAGTGCCTTCTTCTGGTCTTCTTGGGCATCAGGCACACATGTGGTGCACAGACATTCATTCATATAGGATACCTATAAACATATAAAAGTTAAAATAATATGATAATAAGTAATAATAAAAAGATTGACTTTTCTTTCTTGCTATCTCAGAATAACTGAGTCTAGTGTGAAGACCTCAGCCCGGTGTGGCTGTCACAACTAGCAAAATCTACAGAATCCTGACCCCACATTTCTACCACCACTGGGTTTGGCAGGGGCCTCTTGCTTTTCATCTGTAGGAAGCCAAGGGAAGAAGTCTCTTTGGCCAAATCTATATTTCATCTCCTGTCCTGGCTACACTCCCCACCACAGCCTGCCTGGCCACATGCGGACCGTCTCATCTACTCCGTCCTTCCTTCCTACTAAATAGCACGCTCCTCCGTCCCCTGTCCTGATGGTGACCTCCTCCAGGAAGCCTCTTCTGCCCACGCTCCAGAGGAAGTCAGCTGTCCTCCTTCCCTGACTGTGATCACTTGGTGCCTGCATATGCTGGCCACACTGCCACTGTTAGCCCCTGGCTTTACTTCCCTAGGTTGTGGGCATCGCAAAGATAGGAGCTGTGACATGTCCAGTTCCTTGCCCTGAGAGCCACAGGTGCTGTCATTGGCACATAGCCTAGAGTGGACGAATGAAGGGCTGTCCAGGCTGCTCAACCATTACATATAATCTGGAGGAGGCTTCAGTCAAGAGACTGGCTATCCTCAGTAACTGTCCTGGCTTATCCTACATGGCCATCAGTTGTTCTGATGGTGCCATGTCCGTGTGGCAGGAGAGAAGGATGAATGGGTTAATCCTCAGCTGCTGAGGCAAGCAGGTCAGAATCAAAGAACACGGCAGCCAGAAGGGAGACATTTAGCATGGCCACTGGAGTGGCAGAGGTCCTGCTCTGGCGTGGCTGATGCGATTCCACTGAGGTGAAGAGGCAAAACTTTCCTTTGCTATGTAAGGATACTGAGCTGACTGTCCCGACATCCCTTCTTCATGTCTAGCCACCAGCAGAAAGAATAATGTAGTAGCTAGGCAGTGGTGGAATGTGCCTTTAGTCCCGGTGTTCAGGAGGCAAAGCTAGTCTATCTCTGAGTTCAAAGCAGAGCAGGACATCCAGGGCTGCAGTGAGAAATCTTGTCTTTAAAAGGAGGAGGAGGAGGAGCAAGAGGAGGAGGAGGAAGAGGAGGAGGAATTTGGGAAAAGTAAAAGAACCCTAGAGAGGTCATTGAACTAGTTCCATGGGACTCTTAAGACAAGGAACACTGGATTGTCTATCCTTCCACATGGTGACTAAGAGGTGGACATCTCTAAGCGTCAGCTTCACTGACATAGCATTTGGGAGTTAGGTGATCCGTGTATTTAAAGTAAACAATTTAGTGCCTTTTAACAGTCAAAATTTCAGACCACCATTACCACAACTGACTTTATTATTATTATTATTATTATTATTATTATTATTATTATTAATTGCATTTTAATTGCATTTCATTTGTTGCGTGTATGTGCATGAATGTGGGTACATGCCACAGCACACACGTGCAGGTCAGAGAACCACTTCTGAGAGTTTGCTCCGTTCACCAGGTGGGCGGGGCCCTGGGATGTTAACTCAGGTCCTCAAGCATGTCAGTAATTGCCTTTACTCATTGAACCATCTTGCCAGCCTGAGAATGACTTCAAAGTATCATTAAAACCTCCGAAGTGAACCACCAAACCCATTCTCCCTCCCACTGCAAGACAAGCCCTGGTCTCCTGGGGAGCAGACTGAGCTCGGCAATCACGGGCTGGAATCACACCCTGTGTGTTCCTTTAAGACAGTAATTCTCAACCTGTGGGTAGCAATTCCTTTGGGGGTTGAACAGCCCTTTCACAGGAGTCTCCTAAGACCATCAGAAAACACAGATATTTACATTATGATTCATAACAGTAGCAAAATTACAGTTATGAAGTAGCAATGAAAGTGATTTTATTGTTGGGGTCACCACAACATGAGGAACTGTATTAAAGGGTTGAGACATTAGGGGGATTGAGAACCATTGCTTTATGACCACTCCTTCCACTTCACGTCTTAAAATGTCATTTGTGCAGTGGTGTGTAATGGAACTTTACTCTGTGTGTGTGTGTGTGTGTGTGTGTACATGTAGAGGGTCACATGTGTGTGCACACATGTGGAGTCGAGGGATCAATCATAGGTGGTTTTCTTTGTTCAGTCTTGGCTTGCTGAGACAGAGTGTGTCATCGGTGTTAAGATTTGGTCTTTTGCTGTGTATTGTAATGCTAAATACTGGTCCCCAGGACTTGCTTCCAGGAATGAGAGAATCTGCAGTTGACTCCTGTGACACTATGAAACCTTGCCTCCCTAGTTATCCCTGATTGGTGAATGAATAAAGATCCCTACAGCTTATAGCTGGGCAGAAGAGAGATGGGTGGGGTTTCAGTTCCTGGGCTTGGGGTCTAAGGCAGAGACCATGAAGAAGGGAGAGGGAGAAGGTGGAGAGAGAAGACACCATGCGGTAGGTGATTGATGAAAACTTGGTCATGGGGGCTGGCCAATTGGAGTTAAGAGTTGCCCAGACAGAACATGGCAAACGGTAAGTCAGGATTATTAATGGAGAAGTAGGCATAATAGCCTAAGGGGTAGATATCTGCCTAGATCTAGTGCTTATTATAAAAATAAAGGTTGTGTGTCTTTTATCAGGGAACTGAACAGTCAAAGGTGGGGTAGAAACCCTGATTTGAGATTAAATATTGACTGTAGTACACTGGGAAGTGAGAGTAACTAATACGACTCTGCTGGCTGAGCAGGAGTCCCAAGGTTACTTCTGTCTCCACTTCCCTGGTGTGCCACTATGTCTGGCTTTTTACATGGGTTCTGGGGGTTGAACACAGGTTTCCATGCTTGCACAGCAAACACTACAGACTGCTGTGCCCTCAGCCCAGTACTCCACTCCCTTTAATGCTGAGCGATCTGCCGTTTAATAGATATGCCACAGTTTACTTCCTCTGTGGGGATGTTGAGTAAAAATGACCCCCCCACCCCCCCACCCCACCCCCCCCCGTAGGCTCATAGGGAGTGGCACGATTAGGAGGTGTGGCCTTGTTGGATTGTTGTAATATCCTGCGGATGAGTTTTGAAGTCTCAGATGCTCAAGTCACACCCACCGTCTCAGTCTTCCTGCCGCCTGCCTATCCAGATGTTGCACTCTCAGCTACCTCTCTGGCACCATGTCTGCCTGGCCTGCGTGCCTCCCGCCATCACAATATGAATTGAACACAAGCCAGCCCAATTAAATGTTTCCTCATAAAAGTTATTATGGTCAGGGGCTGGAGAGATGGTTCAGTGGTTAAAAGCACTGACTACTTTCCCAGAGGTCCAGAGTTCAATTCCCAGCAACCACATGGTGGCTCACAACCATCTATAAGGGGATCTGATTCCCTCTTCTGGTGTCTGAACACAGCTGTTCAAACTCAGAGATCTATATGCCCTTGTCTGACTTCAAAGATTAAAGGCATGTACCACCAAGCCTGGCATACCACATACCTTTATCCATTCATAGCATGTGCATTAAAAAAAAATAAATTAGAATCCCATCGGAAGTTAATGAATCCACAATTGATATTTGGACGTTCTGCCATGAGACTGCTGCCCACAGTAGCAGGGATGAAGCAGCCACACATTCCGAGTCCAAGAAGACAGACCCAGAAGACAGAGTGGACACGTTGTTTATGTGAAATCCCAAAGCTAGAACATTTAACCTCCAATGACAGTATCAACCCAGTGGCTTCTTGGGACAGCACTTACAGGAATTATCTGCAAGGGACAGAGGTGAGTTTTGAAGGTATATACTCAGGTGTATGCATCTGTCAAAGCTTTCTTGAACTGTATGCCTGTCAAAACATGAGATTCCCTATACATAGTAAATTATGCTAAAATGTCAATTATATAGAAGTTACTGGTGCCCATGTGGAGTCATTTGTGCTGAATCAAAATAAAACAAAACAAGCCAGGTAGTCATGGAGAAGGAGCTCTGATGCATGTAGATTTCAGGTCTTGCCACAAAATGTTCCTGCACACACATCTTGAGGTGGATACCATTCAAGGAACTCCTCAACAGCGCAGTTTAACAGAAAGCCAGCTGCACAGGAATACAAGGTCTGTGTGGTGTTTTGAATAAGGATGTTGAATTTTGGTATTCCAATTCGTTGGAACTGTCAGACCTAATCCTGTTTAGGAAGGATTAGGAGGCATGGTTTTGTTGGAGGAGGTGTGTCACTGCAGATGTGGTTTGGGGTTTCAAAAGCCCAGGCTATTCCCAGTTCTCAGCCCCCCATCTTACAGATCAGAGTAAGGCGCACTCTCTCTCATCTGCTGTAATGCCACACCTGTTTGCTGCTGCCATGCTCCCCACCATGACAGTCCTGGACTCACCCTCTGTAAGCAAGTCCCCATAAAATGCTTTCCTCTAAAAGTTGCCTTGGAGTGGTGTCTGCCCACAGCAGTCACAGAACAGTGACTAAGACAATCCATGAATGAACGAACACTCATTACTGTAAAGGAGCCTCCATGACCAACGGTCTTTGTTTTAAAGTGGCTTTCTTGGACATTTTGTGCATGTGTATGTCTTCAAAAGCTTCCAGATGAGTATAGCAGCAGCCTGTAATCCCAAGTGGGAGTCTGAAGAAGGAGGAGTTCCAGGCCAGGGAGCTACTGAGCTCAGCAGTTTAAGAGTACTTGCTGCTCTTTCAGAGGACCTGAGTTCAATTCCTGGTCCATGTCTGACAGTTCACAACTGCCAGTTCCAGGCGATCTGACACATCCTTTTGGATTCTGCAGGCACCTGCACACATGATATGCAAACACACACACACACACACACACACACACATATATTAAAAGGACAACAAAAAAAAACCCATAAACAACCTGGGAGGCTCTGCTAGTGCATGACAAATACAGAGGGGGTCACTCTCAGGCAGCCATTGAACTGAATACAGGGTGCCCAATGGAGGAGCTAGAAAAAGGACCCAAGGAGCTGAAGGGGTTTGCAGCGCCATAGGAAGAACAACAATATGAGCCACCCAGTCCTCCCAGAGTTCCCATGGATAAAACCATCAACCAAAGAGTACACATGGAGTTACCCATGGCTCCAGATGCATAGGCAGCAGAGGATGGCCTTGTTGGACATCAAAGGGAGGAGAGGCCCCTGGTCCTGGGAAGGCTCACTAGGGAAGGTCCCTGCAGTGTAGGGGAATACCGGGACAGGGAAGCAGGAAAGAGTTGATTGAGGAACAGGGGGAGAGTAGATGGGTTATGGGATTGTCGGGGAGGGGAGGGACCAGGAAAGGGGACAACATTTGAAATGAAAATAAAGAATATATCTAATAAAAAACATAAAGTTATTTATAAACCAAATGTAAACAAAAACCCCAGTCCACTTTGGGCTACAGATTAACAGCCTGCTTCAGATAGACAAGGAATAAAACATTTGGGTTCTTTCCAACTCCAGTGTATGAATTTGATATACTACAGATGGTAACTCCAGACTATTCCTGGACAAACTGCCTTTGGAGAGCTTGTTCTCCATGCCATTATTTTATTCTCTCTCTCTCTCTCTCTCTCTCTCTCTCTCTCTCTCTCTCTCTCCTCTCTCTCTCTCTCTCCTTTCTCTCCATCTCTCTCTGTCTCTCTGTCTCTGTGTGTGTATGTGTTCCAGTGCCTCTGAGTGTTGGTGCGCATGCCACTGTGCGCATGTGAAGGTCTGAAAACAGCCTTTGAGAATCTCCGCCATGGCAAGGTCCAAGGACTGAACTCAAGGTGTCAGCGTTGCCCGGCAAGCTCTTAGTCATTTGTTTGTTTGTTTCTTTGTTTATTTAGTATATTTATTTACACTTCAAATGTTGACCCCTTTCCTGGCTCCCCCCTCCCCCGAAAATCCCGTAATCCATCTCCCCTTCCCCAATCAACCCACTCCCGCTTCCCTGTTCTGGTATTCCTCTACACTACGGTATCAAGTCTTTCCCAGACCAAGGGCCTCTCCCCCATTTGGTGTCCAATAAGATCATCCTCTGCTGCTGATGTGTCTGGGGCCATGGGTAACTCCAAGTGTACTCTTTGGTTGATGGTTTTGTCCCTGGGAGCTCTGGAAATCAGTCTGACTGTTCCTCAGAACACTACTGGAGGACCCTGCTATATCACTCCTGGGCATATACCCAGGGGATTCTCCCACATGTAATAAGGACACATGCTCCACTATGTTCATAGCAGCCCTGTTTATAATAATCAGAAGTTGGAAAGAACCCAGATGCCCCTCAATGGCGGAATGGATACAGAAAATGTGGTATATATACACAACGGAGTACTATTCAGCCATTAAAAACAATGAATTCATGAAATTCTTAGACAAATGGATGGAACTGGAGAATATCATCCTGAGTGAGGTAACCCAATCACAAAAGAACACTCATAGTATGCACTCACTGATAAGTGGATATTAGCCTAGAAGTTTGAAATACCCAAGACACAATTCACATATCAAATGATGCCCAAGCAAAAGGAAGAACAAAGTACGGATACTCTGGTCCTTCTTAGAAGGAGGAATAAAATACCCACAGAAGGAGATACACAGACAAAGTGTGGAGCAGATTCTGAAGAAAAGACCATCCAGATACTACCCTACCTAGGAATCCATCCCATATACAATTACAAAACCCAGACACTATCGTGGATGCCCACAGTGCTTGCTGACAGAAGCCGGATATAGCTGTCACCTGGGAGGCTCTGCTAGTGCATGACAAATACAGAGGAGGACTCTCTCAGGCAGCCACTGAAATGATCACAGGGTCCCCGATAGATGAGATAGAGAAAGGACCAAAGATGATGCTGAAGGGGTTTGCAGCACCATAGGAACAACAATGAGTCACCAAGTACTCCCAGAGCCTGGCAAGCTCTTTTACTGGCTGAACCATCTTGCTTCCTGGCTCTTCTATTTCTAACTAGTGCCGGGATTACAGACAGACACCATCACACCTATCTCATGCAGGGATGAAACCCAGGGCTTCATGGAATCTAGATAAGCACTCTACCAATTGAATTATACCCCCAAGTTGTGCCACACGAAAAACGACCTCTAACCAAATCTCCTAACAAGGCCTCCAGAGTCCCATATGGCAAGCCCCCTTTACCGCTCCTGCTGGTCTCCTGTTGGCAACACCACATCTTTGAGGTCCTGGTCTTAGGCTTTTGGATCAAGCATTTCCTTCTTCTTGAAACACTCATCCTGGCCCCCAATCCCACCACCAAGCATACCTCAGAATATTTGCTCAACCTGTACTTTACATATAACGCATGCACATACACATGCCTGTTCACATAAATGCAGAAGCCAGAGGAGAAGGGCGGGTGTCCTGCACTATCACCCCTTGCCTTAGTCCCTTTGAGACTGGATTCCTCACTGAATCTGAAGCTTGCCAGTTTTCACCTAGACTGGTTGAACAACAAGCCCCAGTGAGCCTCACCTCCACTGCTTGGATTATAAGCGAGCATTACCACATCTGGCTTTTTTTAAAACTATGTATGTTGTAGACTTGAACTCCAGTCATCATGCTCATCCCACAAGTACTTTTGAGCACTAAGCCATCTCTTGAGTTCAGTAGTTCTCAACCTGTGGGTCATGGCCATAAGGATAGCATATCAGATATCCTGCACATCAGATATTTTCATTAGGATTCATAACAGTAACAAAATTACAGTTATGAAGTAGCAATGAAAATAGTTTTATGGTTAGGGGTCACCGCAACATGAGGAGCTGTATTAAAAGGTCACAACATTAGTTTGGTTGAAAATCCCTGCTCCAGTTTAACCTCAGTTTCCTAGGGCAGCTTCTCTTGTCTGTCTTTTAATACATCACAGTCCTCTCCACCCCCACCGTTTTGCCATTTCCTTTAATCACCCTTGTCCCCGTCTTGCCTGTGCCCAGCTCTAGAGCACTATCCCTAAGGGTAAGAACTGCAAGCTCAATGCAGCGTCCCAAGTGCCCAGAGCATTGCTGAGCCCACATCAGCTGCTCAACAAATATCTGTTGTGGGCATTAGGATGAAGTTCTTGGCACTTTGTAGGATTGGTTAGGAAAACCCAGCCTGTCTCAGCAGGATGAAAACAAAAACAAAAACAAAAGAGAACAAAACAAAGAACACTGTCTACAATGGGACCCTGTGTGGCTTCGGAGTGAGCACATCATTCTTCAAAGGGTGAGCCTTGAGAAGAGATGAGTCAAGGCTCCCTGGGGACCTCGTACAGCCCCTTTCTGAGAAGACTCTCCTACAGGTGTCTGCTTTGCTCGCTGGATTCATGATGGTGGATCCTAGAGGTTTTTCAGAACCGGGGACTGGGACATCAGCAAATTATGAGCCATCTAAGCATCAGATACTTTCATCTGCATTATGTTTATTTAGTGGAGGGATGTGGACACATGCTATGTTTGTGTAGTGGTCCAAGGACAACTTAAAGGAGACTGAGTTGGTCCAGGGATTCAACTCAGGTCACCAGATCTGGTGGCAAGTGCCTTTATCCGTGGGGCTCCAACAGCTCTGAGACACTTTTAGACAGTCAAGTTCCATGGAGAAAACCACAAACATACAAAGTTCTTTCCCCTTCACAAGAACTCTAAAGAGAGGCTGGAGAGATGGACCAGCAGTTAAAAGCACTGACTGCTCTTCTAGAGGACCTGAGTTCAATTCCTAGCACCCGTATGGTGGCTCACAGCCATTCGAAACCCCAGCTCCAGGAGGATCCAGTGTCTGCTTCCGGCCTCTGTGGGCACAAGCAACACGAGTGGAAGACAGACATATACACAGGCAAAACACTTATGCACATAAAAATAAAATAAATCTTAAAAAGTAAGAAAAGAACTCTTGGGGCTGGAGAGATGGTTCAATAGTTAACAGCACTGACTGCTCTTCCAGAGGTCCTGAGTTCAATTCCCAGCAACCACATGGTGGCTCACAACCATCTGTAATGGGATCTGATGCCCTCTTCTGGTGTGTCTGAAGAAGCTACAGTGTACTCATCATACACATAAAATAAATAATTAAAAAAATGAATAAAAAAAAAAAGAACTCTTAGGGCAGAGCAACCTGTACATAACTGTGTGTGGAAGACTCCTGTTTTAGAAGGAAACATTTGAAGACACCAGAAGTAGGAAGAGTGAGAGGGTGTAGGCAGCCTACCAGGGTTAGTTAGTCATCCTAGCTTTGCCAGAGAGACCAGAAAGAACAGATGTTTGGTCTGTGGGGTCATCTTTAATCTTAGCAAGTGGGAGGCGGGGGTGAGCTAGACCACTGTGAAACCTCATTTCAGGCCAACTGGAATGACTCTGTCTCAAAATAAACAACAGACAAGTCAATCAATCAATCAATCAGTCAGTCAGTCAGTCAGTCAACCACTCAGTCAATAATTTCCAAGAGAAGAGTGCATGAGAATTTACCATAGGCATAGCCAGCACTCACTGCATACCCAAGTGTCTTCATAGCAATGCTACCAGGCTGTGTTCTCGGTTAAGATCCATTTCCTTTTGTCGTATAATCTTGTGCCTCAGTTTCTTCACTTTCAAGTACCTCACCCCAAGATAGTGGCCAGTGACTAATGTCTAAGATTAGCTCTGCATAGTGAGTTCCCCTATTCTCAGGGAAGGGTTACTAATTTGGCCACTCTAGGGAGTTGGTACATGTCTCAAGACATACACAGCTGCCAGGACTACACGGCAGCAGCCACTCCCTAAGGGTTCTATATTCCTCAAGGTCACGCTCATAGCCAAGGCAGGGGTCTCTGGCAGTGTTCTGAGTAGCATGAGAAAAGATGAACGGGAACTTCCTGGGAGGCAGGGTCAGAGTTTTCCTGGGAATCACAGCTCCAGGCTTTTGTCCATTTTACCTCCAAATCAAAACCCTGCAACTCTGGAGAGTTGGGTGATAAATGCAAACACCAGGAACAGGACAAACCCTAGCTGTTGTTGTGCAGGCCTCCAGTATGGGCTTTGCAGCTTCAGCTAAAAGCTTAGCTGGCCCCCTGCCCTTTCTGTAAGTCTGTACACCCATCTAGGGAGGACTCGTCCGCTCTGGCTGCAGCAGGAAGTCCCCTGCCTTGAGTAAAGTCCTAGGGATCATGCAGACACTCCCCTCCCTTGGAGAAAAATCTGCTTACCAACTTGAGTGTGTACAAATGCACATAATATGTTTCCATGTGACAGGTGTAGGACATAATTCTGAGCATGCCTTTGTCAAGCTCTATTCGTTGTGTAAAAGTTTGGTGTTAATCATTAGTATTCTCCAGGCCCCTTTTGCCATCTTGGATATTTGTCCCAAGATACAGTGATGAGGAGATTTGACTCTGCACAGCCTGCATGCTGAAAATCTGTGAGGCATGCCTTTAGGTTTTGTAAAATGTATCATCAAACGACCTCAGATTATCTGAGTGTGGTTGCTCATGCCTGTAGTTCCAGCATTAGGGAGGCTACACACTGACTTCTAGGGAAGCCTGGGCTATAGACCAAGATCCTATGCCAAAAAGCCAACAACCTAGATTTTCATTAAACACTTCAAAAACCGTGTTGGCGGGAGTGTTTGGGGGAAGTTGCCAGGGTGTCTGAAGTACTCTTGTCAAGCAGACCAATCCTTTACAGTGGGAATTGTGACTCTACCTACCCACCCATCCATCCACCCACCCACCCATGTACTCCACCTACCCACCCACCCACCCACCCATGTACTCATCCAAGTACTCGCCCACCCATCACCTAAGTCACGAATTGAGGCATTAACACGAACCTTTACTGAAACGCCCACTTACTGGCCAAGATAAATAAGGCAGCGCCATGCCTCACACAACAGCATCCTGAAGGTCCTCAACTGCAGTCAGGCTCTACATACAAAGAAAGGCTGCAAGGAGAAAACTAAAATCCGCCTTAAAGGGAGACAGGAAGCCAGGACAGTATAAAGCAAGAGAGAACTCTTCGAAAAGTGGATAGACCTGCGGGGACCAGCAGGCAGCTTCGCCCTTGGTTTCTCCCATAACTTAGGTTTTGTTTTGTTTTGTTTTCCAAGTGCTTGTTTTCTAAGGGTCTTAGGGACTATCAGGGCCTAGGCTTTTAAATACTTAGCATAGGTTCTGTGTTTTCTTCAGACTCTCCTGCAGGCTCGAGGATGCCCCATAGAGGGCGCTGTTTGCCTGGCTTTACAAGGCATCATAATGCTGGCGAGTGGAGGGAACAATCCTTTCTGGAGAAATAGTAAATTGCTATCCAGGCACCGAGCTTTTTCAAACCGGAAAGGAAAGCTCAAGTCTATTCTTCCTGATGTTGACGAGCATCTTAAAGAGACTCTTTCCTCTAGTGAAAACACACACACACACACACACACACACACACACACACTCACACACACAAATTCGCGTTAGGAAAGGACATATATGTTGGATTGGCCCAAGGAGGCTACCTCTGAACTCTCCTTGGGTCCATACTTCTGGTCTAGTCCCAGAACGGAGATTGGCCAGAAGCATTGAACCGAATGCCTTTCACGCCTGTCTTCCTGGGAACAGAATGTCTTTCATGCCTGCGGACTCATAGATACCGGTTTGGTGCTGTTTTTGTTTTTTGTTTTTGTTTTTTTTTTTTGGTTTTTGTTTTGTTTTGTTTTGTTTTGTTTTGAGACACGGTGATTGAACACACAGCCTCTCAGGGTAGGCAGAGAGTAAGTAGCACTGACTCACAACGAACACCTTTTGGAGAAATGGACAGTGTTTCCTCTTTCCCTAATTTAAAAGAGCCCCTGTGCATCAGAACTTTTGCGAGAGTGCACAGGTCTGCACCAGCTCCCCACCAAACCATACCAGCACATACCCTTGGGGGGAGAGGGTTCCTCCGCAGCCCACTGGACCACCAGGTTTTGCTGTGCGCAAGCCATGAGCTCCGAAACGATGCTGCCTATTCAGGAAAAACGATTTCTGCCTTGGGTGGGTGGGTGGGGGTGGCCGCTAGTTGTCCCGCACTGTTTGGGTGTCTTAGGTACAACCTTCTCTCTGGACACCTTTTCTCTATAAAATCTGAGAGTATTACCAGCCCTGCTTGAGTCTCGGAGCTGTGATTGGCTCCAACTCAGGTTTTAGATGATGCGCCCTTGTGCATTCCAGTAAAGCCTTGTAGGAAATCAAAGGAATAATAGTAACCATTTATGGAAGCTCTACTTACAAGGCAAAAGTAGGGTTCATTACCGAGGGTGGATGTCAAAACTTTAAACACGACCTTCGAGATTTGGTGGAGGTGGGTCTGGAGCCCTAGGACTGAAAAATAAAATAAACCTACTTCTCATTTGGGGACCCAAAACTGTCCAGTCTGCGTTAGGCAAGAGGAGCTTGAATTAGGCAAGGCTCAACCGAAAGATAAAGAATCAGGTGAGGAAGAGAGAGCTCAGATGTGAAGGGAGTTTCATCCGGCCTGAAAACAAATTGTCATCTTTCTCGGTCCAAGGAACTATCCCTGGGGAAGGGACCCCACTGAAATCTAGAATTGAACTGCGCGTCTCTCGGGCTCCCCAGGAAGCTGTTAAGGTGGATGAAGTCCAGCTATTCCTCAGAGCCCTGCTGTGGTTCTCCAGGGACTTGGAGGCCCTTGGGACATGCTGCAGGTGTCGCTGCCAGGGTCACTCGTCTGCGCCTTCGGTTCTTGGCGCCCATATTAAAGCATTAGGCAGTTCCAAACGCCACCCTTTTGGGGGAAAGTGCTGTGTTCAGATCGTAGGGTTAAAGTTGGTCTTTGAGCCGTGGACACAGTCATCCAGAAAAAAGCGGCGTCCTTCGGAGTGCAGTTGTCAGTGCGGGAACACCGCTACCCGGACAGTTGCAAGGGAAGCGCGTGCAGAGTCGCATACCCAACTCTTACTCCTGAAAGATTCAGAATCACTCTTCCGTTTTCAGGACCAAAGGCCAAGGCTACGCGGATTCCTGAACCCGCAGACTCTGGACTAGACGAAGAGCGGGGGAAGCTCTTCTTGGCCGCACCCTGATTAGCAGGTTTGGGGAAAGAGAATTCAGAGTTCGTTCCGGGCCGGGGAGGCGCCCTACTTCCTGGACCCACGACCAAGGCTTTCCAGCCGCGTGGGGGCAGCTGGCCTCTGCCAGGCCAGGAGGGGTAGGAGAGTGGCGGCTGCTAGCGCGGATAACCCCGAGGTGACCCGGGCCAGCCTGCTCTGCCCCTCCCCCCTCCGGCAGACCGGACAGCAGCTAGCCTGTGGCCGAGCCGCAGGGGGTAGAGGGAGGTGCAAGCTCCAGACTCGCGCAGGTCGGTGCGCTCCGGCCCGCCGGGGGCGTCTCCGTCTTGAGGTCCCTTGCGCGCCTCCCGCTTGGTGGGAGCTCTCAGAGTGCCTCTTTAGCGAGAGCCAATATCCTTTTGTGCTAATAGGTTTGTCCTCATTTGCTGCCTAATTGGACTATATAAAGCCAATAACAGGCGGGCTCTCATAGCCCGAAGCCAAAGCGCCAAAATCCGAGGGAAGGCGAGGAGGGGGCTGTGGAGGAGGCGGCTGCGGGGCCTGGGCTCGGCTGCGCCTTGGCCGGCCTAATCCCATTTGCCATTGTACGCGCCCAATCGCCGTATACTCCCCGCATTTAACTTGGATGACATTTTGATTTCATCATTAGCATCCGGCGCCGGATTGACGCATCCCCAAGCCGGGGACCGCTCTCGCAGCCTCCTCCCGGGGAGCCGCAGCTCCAACCCGGCCCCCTCGCTCCCTCGGCGCAGAGGCAGGTGCGCTCCCCGCCCCTCTGGACCCCTCCCCCATGCGAGCCCGCCCCGGCCCGGTCCCCACCCCGCCCTCCCGCGGCTCGATTTGCGCCCGGGGCGGCCCCCGACTTTGAGCCCCGTAGTTGAGTTCCGTTTATGGTCTGATTTCCGGCCCCTAGCCTACTCGCCCCGCCGCCCGCCTGTCCCGCTCCCGCCCTCCGTGGGACCCGGAGGACTGGGGACCATGCCGGAGCCCGGGCCGGACGCCTCGGGCACTGCCAGCGCGCCGCCCCCGCAGCCGCCGCCCCAGCCTCCCGCGCCCAAGGAATCCCCGTTCTCCATCAGGAACCTGCTCAACGGAGACCATCACCGGCCGCCCCCGAAGCCTCAGCCGCCCCCACGAACGCTCTTTGCGCCGGCCTCGGCCGCCGCCGCCGCGGCCGCCGCTGCTGCCGCCGCAGCCAAAGGTGCCCTGGAGGGCGCCGCGGGCTTCACGATCTCGCAGGTGGGCGACCTGGCTTTCCCCCGCTTTGAGATCCCAGCGCAGAGGTTTGCCCTGCCAGCGCACTACCTGGAGCGCTCCCCGGCCTGGTGGTACCCCTACACCCTGACCCCCGCCGGCGGCCACCTCCCGCGACCAGAAGGTACCGACCTCTCTTTGAACTTTCGTTCTCCCCTCTTTCCCTGTGGGTCGGTCCCATCCCCTCCCAGAGCTGGTGTCACTGCAGTTATGGGATGCCCCGACACCTGCAAACCCGAGTTTCGGTTGACTTCCTTCTGCCTCTAGCCAGCACCTTTCCTGCGCTCTTGGCTACGAGGCCCCGAATCCAATCCCACTTGCTGAGAAAAGAGATGGAGTTGGAGGCCCGGGCGCTGCGCTTCCCGGGAAAAGTGGCCTCCATCAGGAATGGTGGCTTGGGATGGCCTGGGTGGGGGACTAGGCCTGGAAGGCAGGGTTAAACCCTAACCATGGAGAATTTTTTCCGCTGGCCCCTGGCATGGGGGACGCAAGATAAAAGGAGCGGCCCAGATGTCATCATTGCCTGGCTAGTCCTAGGGAGGCGAGGAGATCTTAGGTCTTGCTGCCCCACTGCAGCCCAGCGGGGACAGGGACACGGGAGGACCCCGGGAGAACCGAGGCCAAGGGCCAGGAGCCCGAGGCCAACGTGCGGGTTGTGCCTGCTGCTCCCAGATCCCCGTTTCGCTCAAGGCTGTGTTGTTGTGCTTGTGTGTGCGTCCGTTTGTCTGTCTCCCCAGCCTCGGAGAAGGCCCTCCTGCGAGACTCCTCCCCTGCGTCCGGCACCGACCGCGACTCCCCGGAGCCTCTGCTCAAGGCTGACCCCGACCACAAGGATCTGGACTCCAAGAGCCCGGACGAGATCATTCTGGAAGAGAGCGACTCGGAGGAAGGCAAAAAAGAAGGCGAGGCGGTGCCTGGCGCGGCCGGAACGACAGTAGGGGCTACTGCGGCGACACCGGGCTCAGAGGACTGGAAGGCGGGCGCCGAGAGTCCCGAGAAGAAGCCGGCGTGCCGCAAAAAGAAGACGCGCACCGTCTTCTCCCGCAGCCAGGTCTTCCAGCTCGAGTCCACCTTCGACATGAAACGCTACCTGAGCAGCTCGGAGCGAGCCGGCCTGGCCGCATCGCTTCACCTCACCGAGACGCAGGTCAAGATCTGGTTCCAGAATCGCCGCAACAAGTGGAAGCGACAGCTGGCCGCCGAGCTGGAGGCGGCCAACCTGAGCCACGCCGCGGCGCAGCGCATCGTGCGCGTGCCCATCCTCTACCACGAGAACTCTGCGGCCGAGGGGGCGGCGGCGGCCGCGGGGGCCCCGGTGCCGGTCAGCCAGCCGCTGCTCACCTTCCCGCACCCCGTCTACTACTCGCACCCGGTGGTCTCCTCCGTGCCCCTGCTACGGCCGGTGTGAGACGGGAGACGGGAGAGGGAGTGAGCACCTGGCCACCTTTCGGGGACCCCGGAGGAGACTGGGCCGGGCCGAGGGTGCCACTGCCTTGCCTCCCACCCCCCAATAGCATTTTGTAAGTATTTGCAATGCATTTTCGTGCAATTCATTCCTATGAATTTGAGGCGCTTCTCCTCTTATTTTTTGGTTTTGCTTACCATTGAGAGAAAACGGGGTGGGGTTGGAGGGGGGGGAACGACAAAATTACCAGGTCAAAACTTCCAATTGAAAGTTCTTTAAAAAAAAAAAAGTTCAGATCTCCCCTAAAATTACCATTGCGCTGTGGCTGAGGAGGGGGGTGTATTTTTACAGAAGGAAAATACGCGAAAAAAAATCCACTTTTTTTTTAGTTTATTCATTTTTTTCTGATGAACTATTTTCAAAATCCCAAGAGAGAGAATTCATATCGAATTCATATTTATTACTGTATTTCTGGGTGTGGTTCTTTCCCCACATCCAATCAGTTATCCCCTCCCCCTTCCAAAATCTGAGTGGCCTCTGGTAAGACCCTCACTGTGCCGGGCTGTGGCAGTCAACTCCGTTTGTGACTGAAGAATTCTCTAACCAAAATGTTTAAAGGGGAAAGACAAAAGCCTCAAATCCAGACCTGTAACAGCTTCATATCCGGCTGGGTGGCAGTGATCTTATTTATCACTAGCATTTATTTAGTGGTAATATCACTATTACTATGTTACCTGCTTGAGAGATTGGTTTCCTCTCTCCCTCTAGGTCTCTCCCTCTCCTTTATTTTTGCAGAAAAAAATTTACATTTTTATCCTCTCCCTCCCCCCCCCCTTTATTTTTTACTTTGCAGCAACTGTTGTGCAATATTGTACAAAATTTCCCTAGAGCCCCGCCCCTTCCTCTGTGGGGGGTAAAGACCACCAAGCCACGGCATAATCATTAATATAGAGGAAAGATTAAGCAGGAGAGGGGGAAGGAAGAAAGCAAGGTAGGCAGCAAGGAGTGAGCTAGACAGAGTGGAGCGCTTTAAGTGAAGGACAATCAACGTAGGAGAATCTTAACTTATTTGATAACTGTACAGTCTTCTTGTAAAACTTACCCCCAACTCCACAGGGCCCCTTGCTCTGGTTCCCTGTTGGCTACACCTGTCGTTCTGTTGTTTCCATTTGTCTGTTTCTCCCACCCCTTCCCTCCTTGTCCTCTGCCGGAGTTCAGTCCCTTTTTAAGAAAACAAAACAAAACTCCACAAAATATTGTTACACTTAATGTTGTTGTGGAATCGAATTAATTAAAAAGAAAAAATAAGCCTTTCATGTTGCCAGAGTGTGTAACTTTGGATGATTTCCACCCCTGGGAGCAGGTGTCCAGGGCAACTCTCCTTTTCTCTCTCTCTGACTGCCTCTTTTGCTCTTTTGCTCTGACCTGCACTCACGCCCCTATAATCCAACCGGCAGAGGAGACAGGGGCGGCTTTGTTCAGGACCAAGGGCGTTCTTTCCTCTGTATCTTCTCCTGCTTGAAAGGCCCTCGTCAGAGCAAGGAATAATGAGGAATGGGAAGAGTATATTTATGAGTAGGTTTATGTCTAGCTTGCAAAATTGAGCAAAACAACCCTGAGCTTGAAGGTAGGTGGTATTTCCCAAGAAAAAGCTAAAACTTGCATTCTTTCTTGAAGCCAGGGTTCCTTCAAGAGCTTCTGGACAGGACATCCCTAAGATGTCTGTCTAAGATTGTGGTGCCTGTGATTGTTCCCAGGAGTGTTGGGGGGAAAGAGGGGGGCACAAAACTTGGAGTTCCGCTGAGTCTTGAGGCAGATCGTTAAACCTAGCAGTCCTTGAGATAG
Source organism: Apodemus sylvaticus (assembly GCF_947179515.1). Taxonomy (NCBI): domain Eukaryota; kingdom Metazoa; phylum Chordata; class Mammalia; order Rodentia; family Muridae; genus Apodemus; species Apodemus sylvaticus. The sequence goes on along the minus strand of NC_067472.1, from coordinate 74,054,808 downwards.
ATGGACAAGGAGTTGCCACTTCTAGGACAGGGAGGTTTCAACTGAGCTGGGAGAAATTCAAGCACCCGGGGTGTGTGTGTGTGTGTGTGTGTGTGTGTGTGTGTGTGTGTGTTGTAGATGTGCCACCAGTCAGCCGAGAAAGGACTGGAGATGACTGGTCTCCCAACTAGGTTTTCTGTGCCCATCAGTTCTCAAAGCTGCCTCAAGGGTAGCTAGCCTGTCTGGACCCACCTGTTTTAGCCAGTGCCTGGAAGCCTTTTTTCCTTCTACTTCACCCTTGGTCCTCAACACCAGAGGCAAAACATTCCAAGACAGTTTAGGAGAACTGGTCTTTGAGGGAAAGAGGGAAGTAGGTATTCCAATGCCCCTTGCCAATTCAGCGTGCCTGCCTGCCTTCAAGTTCTGTGATGTGTGTGTCCTTGTGTGTGTGTGTGTGTGTGTGTGTGTGTGTGTGTGACGCTCCAGGCACTGTTCTTTCGGAGCTGAGGAGCTAAGGAACCAAAGGCAGAGAAGATTTCCGAGCGCGTTGCCGTAAGCAGGACACAACCACTGGGGAGCGCCTGTCTGCTCTCTTGGGCTCTCCTTTCTTCTGAGCGAGCGTGCTGCCAAGCTCCTCCAACTCAATCGCCACGATTGATTCTACTGTGGCTGAAACGCAGCAACTATCGTTTTCTGTTGATGGAAAACTGGCCCCAAATAAACCAGTGTGCCTATTTGTGGCAAAATTTTAGCCTGGACCTCAGTGAAGATAGATCTGCCTTTATTTTCCTCTGGTTTGGAATAAAAACGAGGGCATGCGTCGTAAATGAAAAATAAACAGAATATCGGGGTCAAAATATGTTGTTCCCTGTGTTGCCTGAAAATAGAGTGATGCCTTTTACTGTTGGCAATACTAACTGCTGGACAGGCCAGTAACAGCTCATTAAAAATAATGTTGCAATAGCAAACATGTCCTCGGATTTTACAGCCAGAGCATGATGTTATCAAATGCCAAGAAAATACTACTTTATTTGTTTGGATTCCAGAAAACGGTTCTTGACTGACCCAGTCTTTTGAAAGTCAAGACATAACTGGTTCTCCACAAGCATGGTTTATCCTTTGTGTTCGGGCCCGTGGCTTCCCTTTTCTTCCTGCATGGGGGCTTTGCTGCTCTGGGCTGGTACCTCTCCCCCCAGGGCCTCAGTGCAGCTCTGGAGGAGGACAGTGGCACTCACACCATCTTCCAGCCCAGTGGGGTCCTGCCGGTTTTTTCCCATGTTCAGTGTTTGTGGAGGTAGCCTGAGACATTACAGAATACCAGTGCTGCTCTGAGTGGGGGCGCAGCGGACCTTGCTGTCAGAAGAAACCCAGTACAGGACCGGAGAGCAGGTCATCTTCTCATTCTTAGTCTTTTGACTCTCCCCCAGCTTTTGAAAAGATCCCCAGGAGCTTCAAGAGCGGATTACCAGGATTACCAAGAAGACTTTTGGGGGCAGTGGCAAGGTCTCCTGAAATCCCCGTGGACGTTTGTTAGGAGAACTCAGGGCAGCCAGGCTCTCCTGTTTCAGGATGCCGAGTGGGCACCTCTTATTTTATCCTTGTGCCACCTTCAAGTTGTGGAACCTGTCCTTCCTACAGTCCTGTGCCCGATCTCAACAGTAGTCAATGCTCTGGTCAATGAAATCGTCTCCAGTGGTCACCAAATAGATGGATGTTTGCAAACAACACAGAATACATTCACTTGATAACAACAGCACACACAGCGCCTCTCCTCCATATTTCTCAGCTGATCCAAGTAGCCCAAGGTTTCCGACACACACGCTCACAGTTTATGGTTTTTAGCATCATTCTGATCACTCAGAGCATACACACAATCATGTACTTTGCTCAACGTGACCCCAGGTGGCTGGTTTTCTCCAATGGTCCCTGGCTAAGCTGAACTGAGAGCGGATAGCACCGACTGGCAGGAACAGGGCATCTACCCACCCATCTCAGTTGTATAACCTGAAAATTCCCCATGTGGCAGGTTAGTCCTGGAGTTGCATCATAAACCTCATGGTCAAACTAGCCTAACCTCACCACTCCTGACCAGGGACCCTCACACTCCTATGTGCCAAGACTATAAGGAGTCCCCACAGAGTTCCAAGCACCTCTGAGTGCCTTCAGGCCCTGGGAGAGCTCAGAGCCAGCCCGTGAACTGTTTCTGTTGGCAACACAGATGTATTTCTTTTATTTGGTAGTAAATAGAGTAGATGTGTGTACATCAAACAGCAGCAAGATATATAAAGGGCACTCCTGCCACTGGTGCTCATTCCTAAGGGGGTGTGTCCCCTTGGTAGGTCAAAGGCAGAGACCACAAGGGAGGAGCCTCAGAGCCTCTCCTTGCCTGGGAAACTAGAAGTTGGAGCTGGGGAGAAGGAGGTGAAAAGGTGGGTGAGATTTATCTCTTTTCTGAAGCAGTCCTGCACTGGGGACTGAGGAGAGTGGGAGAAGGGAGGTGCCACTGCTCTCTAGGTTTGGTCAATCTGGGAGCTTCCGGTGATGTAGCACTAGAGGAGATGGAACATCCTTTTGGTTGTGGTACCAGTATCCCTGCTTCCTCCTTAGCTCATGAAATAGCTGAACTGCCTTCCAAAGTCCTTGGGTGGGGCGGGGCTTGGGATGGGGTTCTAGCCTTTACTGGATGGGCCCTTGACTATTCAAAGACCTCTTTTTTCCCCCACTTTAACTTGCACTGTGACTGTCCCCTTTCAGTGGCCCCAACTCTAACTCTGCAAAGTGCTTAGGAAACTCAGCCTTGGCATCAAGGGTGGTCAGATTCACAGAAGTCCCTAGGCAGCCAGGTAGACCCAGGAGACTCTGCCCACGTGGACATTTGTTTGGCCTTAAAGGAGTCATCTGCCTAGCACTTCCTCTTTCTCTCCTGCTCACACTCTGCCAGCTACTGGGGGGTTTCCTGCCCCGCCCCCACTTTAGCATGTCAGTCACCTACTCCACCTACTCCACTCAGGAAAGTGCACCCCTTTGAGTTCATGAGGCCTTTCCCTGCTAGAGCAAATGGTGTTGACCTTTTAACATACAGGCGGGAAAGGTGAAAGAGGCACCCCTCCCTCCACATAACTATGCTGTAAGTATGGGGGAGCACTGCCTAGGCCTCCCACTGGGATCTACGATGGCGATTTGAACTTCACTTGATTTCTCTTCTTTTGTGAAAATTGTGAGAACCAACGTGGGCAGGCAGGAGCTGTCAAGGAGGCAGGGTTCCAGACTACCACCAAAGTCGCAAGGGGATCTATTGATTTGCATAAGACATCTTCTAACTCCCGCCTGCCCGTGGCCTGGCGTGCCTGGGGAGAATATCTCTGCCTAGATGCTTCGTGCCTCCAGGAAGGCGGCGCTCGCTGGTTTTGCTAGCTTACCATTCCATGGAGATGAGTCTCTGGGTGAAACTGTGCAAAGTCTGGGCGCTGAGGTTGCAAAAGAGTTGCTTTCTGGTTCCGGTGCCTGGAGAAGCAAGCCAAGGAAAAGGTATAGAAGAGTGACTTCCATCTCTGAGTCTGGAGCAGTGAGGTGGAGTCACCTGGTGTCCCTCACCCCAGCACTAATGTCTTAAAGAAATAGAAAGAATCCTCTCCCAGGAGAGTTCCTTCACCTCCCTCACCCCCCTCACCCCCCTCGGTGAGGGAGCACAAGCATCAGATTTTCATCCAAGTTCCATTAAGTGAAACATAGGTTGCAGGGCACCCTTTGATTGAAACAGTTTAAATTTTAATTGTGTTTTTAATTTGACATATAGTTGCAGAAAGGAATGACACTCAGTCGCCAAGGGGCGCTCGATTTTCTTAATTTCTCCCAGAGGAATTGATGAGTCTATCAGGCTACTAGATTGGAAACCCATTAAAGCTCTCTGGTTAGGCTTCTAATTGGAACTTGATGGATGTGGGAGGGGGGGTGTCAGGACTAGGCTATGCTGATCCAATCTTCATGACTTTCTGTTTTCCAATAAATTACACAATTCATTTTCCAGCCACAGATTACATAAATTGTACACCTCTGGGGCGCTCTTTTTCAAGTAGGGAGCCCTTTTCCCCAAAAGCCTATTGTGAGATGTCATTTGCACCAAAGAACGAACAGCAGAGGCCCTTGAATGAAAATCGAAACATAATCAACGTTTATACTTAGAAAATTTATTGAGATCATTTTCTCTGGTATTTCCTTATTTTAAAGTTTGGACGCGCCATATATCATAATCCACTCGTGGAAAGGGGCGGGGGCGAGACTGTGTTTAATATTTATCGAAGCTTGATTCCAAGATCAAACTTGTTTATGACTTCATCTGTCATTTCGGAGGGAGCCTTCTTCCACTATTACCAGGCTCAGCCAGCCCATTTCCCAACTGCTGCAGAGCAGAGAGGATCAATTTTTATTAGGCTCCTCCGCAAGTTTGCTCTGGGCCGTTTTAATATTGAGCAGCCACATAATTTCGGGACCTAAACTTTAAGTGTTCTTTCAGTCTGGGAAGGTTTATCATTCCTTGGAAACGGGTTTGTGCCTAATCCTTATAGGGAGGAGACTCAAGACCCCCAGAAGATTCTGAAAAGCAACTTCGAGACGAGACGTAGGGAAGGGAGGAGCTATCTATCTGGAGACTCAGCTAGTGGAGCCGGGTGGAGGCATACAAAGTTGAATGATTGCTCTACTTGGTCGAGAGAACTATAGCTGAAAGTTTCTTGGAGTGGGAACCAGAGCGGTGGGTGGTGGGACTCAAAAGGCTCTGCCCCTCGTCTACACACTTGGTGAAGTCTAAGACATCCCCAGAAGCCTGAAAGAGGAGGTGGGGTGTTCCTATTTAATTCTTTCCAATTCTCCCTGAGTAGAACTTGAGGGTGACAGGTGACTAGTCAGAGGAAGGTCTTGAAGCCTCTTGTACCCACCACCCCCACTTACTTAACTAGCTTAATGTATTCTCTGTGCCATGTGTGAGACTGTGTGTCCCTTTGTTTCTCTTGTGTGTGATTTTCTCATTCAATGCGTATGGGTGAACAAGTGTTTAGATGAGAGTGTTCATGTCCTGTAAAAGCTAGTCAGGGCTTGAAGCAAGCATTCCTCTGTGGACAGCATCCTCTGTTTGAATAGAGGAAAAGGAGAGGCAAACAGTTGCCTTGGAAGTCCTAATCAGCCCAGAGAGAAGTTTGGTCATGAGGTTTCATAGCTTTCTGGTTTAGAGGTATTAGACTTGCCCCTTCAGGAATGTGCCCTGTTAGTTTTTGCTCTGAGACCCACCTCAGAAGTCACCCCCCCCCCCCCCATAGTCCCTGCCTTAAGAGGGGCCAACTCAACCAGCGCGCTTCTTTGAGCCCTGGGCTCTCTGGAGGTTGTTTAACTCTTAAGGCTGTTCTCCAAGCTGATTGCTTTTGCTGCTTCTCTTCCTAACCTCTTCCAAGAGCGCAGTAGTGGCAGAAACAACCCTGAACGGCAAGCTTGCTACCATGACTTGACCGACTTGACCTAAATTCTTATTTTCCAGCGCCTCAGTTTCCACATCTGTACAATGGTGGTAAAGATCTGAGTCACGTTTACTGTGGGTAAAATGCTGTCCCCAATATGTTTACAGCACTAGATCTTATCTAGCTCAGAACGACTTAACTAACCCTTTCTCCTCCACTGCGATTTTCCTTCATTCCGTGTAGCTGGCTCTGATCCTCCAATTGGACAGACAGTCCTCGTGTGGTAGATTTGGCTCTAGCTTAGACGACCCGGCCCAGATAAGCGAGCCTTTGAAAAGCTAAGGGTTAGTGCGTGAATTTGAACATTTCTTTCCGGAATTTCCTTTTCTACCTCCGCGGGAGCGCGCTGGACCCGCTGTGATGAGGCTTGGGAGCTTGTGCCACGGCCGCTCAGAGCAGGACGCACAAATTGTATTTCAGCGCCGGGTCCTTCCGGGTTAATGAGCTGACACCATGATTAAAGCTGACCATTTGTAATGTGTCTCGCCCCCGCCGCAGAGCCCTGAAGAGGTTAATGCGGTGACGGAGGCCGGCACCTGCCCCTCGCCAGTCTCCCGGGCCTGGGCGCACAGCCTTCTAGCCCTCCGCTCCCTCCCCTGCCCCTGTCCCGGCTGCGCCACCGACCCCTAATCAATTAGCCCATTAACGAGCCCTTTGAGGAGTTAAGTAGGGAGAGTTCTGCCATGGGCAGGGCCGCAGTCGGTAACTCACTGAGGCTAATGATATTATAAGCGCTTTACTCAATAACCCGGGAGCGGTGCGGGCGAGGAACTGCACCGTCACGGTGCAGTCTGGACATTTGTGGGGACCGATTCCACAGTCTCTCTCTCCACTCTCGCATCTTCTGGCATGCATCTAAGGAACAGGGTTTCCGGGACCTTAAGGGTGCAGTCACAGAGAGGGGGTTTGGCTGGACGCTTTGGGCCTAATTCCTTTCCATAAAGCTTGTGTAGATAACTGTCGCCTCAAATCCCTTTGCTTGCTTTGCTGAGATGACTCTAGATCAGGTAACAGGTGCTCTAGGGATTAAACAAGCAAGATTCAGGGCTCAGGAAGAGGCCACAAGCAGGAAGGAGAGAGCCAGGTTTTATAGAACTCCACCTTGACCTCGGAAAGGAAAGCAACACTTCTAACAATTTTAGGGATGGGGAAAACGAGGCATGGGAAATGTATATATCTTGCCCAAAGACACCCTGCCTATGTTTGACGGGATCCTGTCCAATTCTAAAATGTCCCCATACCTACCTACCGGCTTCCTTTCCTTCCAGAAGCAACGTAGCCATTTTGAGACCGCCAATATTTACCAGCAAAATAAAATAAATGGATTTCTTTGCTGTGTGGGAAGGCGAGCTGTGTGGTATTCGGTCAAGGATTAGGAAATAACTGTCCTGCACTCGCAGAGTTTGTTTATAGGTTTCTGGCGCCTTTCCACCTCTAGCTGACACATCATCACCACAGGAGAATGGGGACAGGAGACACTAAGAAGTTTGCCAGAGGGCAGGGAAGCTTCTACTGGGACCAGACTTGTTCAAGTTAGCACAGTGCAAATGGCTGGAATGTAAACGGAACCTCGAGAGATCTGGGGGCTACCCTTGTTTCCAAAATTCTATGGTCCCTTTAGCCAGTGGGGTCTGCAGGTGGAGAGCTGTAGAAGTTCTTTGCTCCTGTGTCTCCCAGCTGAGAACAGCGTCTCTCAGAGCCACTTACAGTTGATCCCCAACGCAGCGGGAGAAGACTCATAGAGCTCTGTCGGTCCCTTAGAGGCTGGAAGGGGTTGAGGGCTGAGGAGGGTGGCAGCAGCCTATGAGGAGCATCTTGGATGTGAGAGAGCCCCGCCAGCTCGACGCAGGGCGCTGTTCTCGTTTCTGGAGAGACAGGGTAGAGACCCGGAATACAGGCTGCTGTCTAAGCTGCCTTCAGCCCCAGATGCTACGGGCTGGACAGAGCTGATGCGGGTCCGCTACTAGGCGTGCTCCGGGAGCTTCCCGGGGCTGCGTGCTCGGCCCCAGCTTTTTAAAAAATTCCGGGGCCGCTCCGCGGCGCTGCGATTGGCCGCGGCCGGGTAACCTCTATGCAAATGAGGCCGCGCAGCCTCCGCGTCGCTAGAGACCGGTGGAGTTGGCAAGCGAGAAAGGGACATTGGCACCGGGGCTGGGCGGGCTCACCCAGAGCCGGGCCGGCAGGGACCCGCGAGCAGCGGTCCGGTGCCTGCGCGTCCTGGAGCAGAGGGGACGCCTCGCCAGCCTCGTTGCCCCCTCCCCTTGCTTTCCCTCCCGCCCCTCCCCCCGCCTGCCTGCCCGCACCACCTTCCACCCAGCCCCGCTCTAAAGGGAGTTCTTGGTTTCCTCCGATTTCTTATGAACCCAGGATGGGCAGCAAGGAAGATGTGGGGAAGGGATGTCCGGCGGCCGGTGGCGTCTCCAGCTTCACCATCCAGTCCATCCTGGGCGGGGGCCCCTCCGAGGCACCGCGGGAGCCCGCCGGGTGGCCAGCCAGGAAACGCAGCCTGTCTGTGTCCTCGGAGGAGGAGGAGCCGGAGGAAGGCTGGAAGGCTCCGGCTTGCTTCTGCCCAGATCCGCACGGCCCCAAGGAGCCAAGCCCTAAGCACCATCCCCCCATCCCTTTCCCTTGCCTGGGTAAGGATCGCAGGTCGGGAGTCTGGCCCCGAGTGAGCGTGAGGCGATGCCTTGTGTGATTGTCGGGAGACTCGGAACAGAGCATCCTCGGGTCGCAGCCGGGCCGCTAGGGGTCCAGGCCAAGGGGAGGGGACGACGCACCAATGGTGCCTCCTCGGAAGGGCTAGAAAGGCCGGCGTTGGGGAGAAGTAGAGGAATATTGGGGGCCGTAAGGGGAAGACTGGGTTGGAAGGAGGGTGAACCGGAATGGGCCAGGAACTCTGCGGGCGGTACACAATGCTGACCAAAACGGTTTCGCACGCGGGTACTTTCTGTCCTGACTCGAGTTCTGCAGGTCTGGCCTGGATTTTCTGTCAGTCCTGCAGGCTCTACATCTTTTCCTTCCTCTCGGTCTCTTCTCGAAATGATTAGTACTCTAAAATGATTGACAGTGCTGAGTTTCAGAGAGGTACAAGCTAACAGATAACAGTCAAGGAGTTAAGTATAAAATTAGCCTGAGTCCCAAAGGAAAGGGCCTGCAAGATGCTGCTACCGTGTAACGCTCAATTCTCACAAGGCAAATATCACCTTTTAAAAATGGTGTTAATGTCCCCATTCCAGACCTGTTACCACTTAACTTTTATAAGAGTGGGAATGGAAACCTCAAGCTCGGATTGTATGGAACCCTTTTCTGTTGCTTTGAAAGGCCGAGGCTCTGGATTTTAGGCGCCAGCAGGACGCAGTAGAAAAGGAAAGGGTTAGAAATAGGGGAATCAAGGATACAGGCGCCAGCCAACCTCCTTGTCCCAGGCAGAGCTGAGGGTCTTCTAGGCGCATCAACTCCATGGTCATTCTGTTTGTACTCACTCTTCAGGTACCCCCAAGGGCAGCGGAGGCGCAGGGCCTGCGGCCTCGGAGCGCTCGCCTTTCCTTTCTCCTTCTCATCCGGACTTTAAGGAAGAGAAGGAAAGGCTCTTGCCGGCGGGCTCGCCTTCTCCGGGCCCGGAGCGGCCACGGGACGGCGGTGCGGAGCGCCAAGCCGGAGCGGCCAAGAAGAAGACACGCACAGTCTTCTCCCGAAGTCAAGTGTACCAGCTCGAGTCCACCTTCGACATGAAACGCTACCTGAGCAGCTCGGAGCGCGCTTGCCTCGCTTCCAGTCTGCAGCTCACCGAGACCCAGGTTAAGACTTGGTTCCAGAATCGCCGCAACAAGTGGAAGCGGCAGCTCTCCGCCGAGCTGGAGGCGGCCAACATGGCACACGCGTCGGCGCAGACTCTCGTGGGCATGCCGCTGGTGTTTCGGGACAGTTCGCTGCTGCGAGTGCCGGTGCCGCGCTCTCTCGCCTTCCCGGCTCCGCTCTATTACCCCAGCAGCAATCTCTCGGCCTTACCGCTCTACAACCTGTACAACAAGCTTGACTACTGACACGCCCGCCGGCTCCCGGGGCGCCCCTGGTCGCCTGCAGCCGCATGCAGAGCCCCGTGCGGTCGGGATCCTTCGCAGGGCTCCGGAGCAGAGCGGCGCGTGTCCAGAAATATTAAGAAATACACCATGTGTATTCGTTATGTCTTATTTATGGCCTCTTCCCTACTTTTTGTTTTGTTTTGTTTTGAGTATTTATCTGCATTCCCCACGCCAGAGCACCTGCTTTCTACACCAAACCAAACCAACACACGTTTGAAAACTATGTTGGAAGGGGAGATTCTCCGGTGGTGGTGGGAAGGGGGTTTTTGATTAGGTCGGTTTTGACCTACAGCAAGGGGAAAAAACATCAGAAAACCACCAACAAAACCAGGTAGTCTTTCTCCCGTATATACACGTGTATATAGATAATGTGAAAGGTCACACGCTCAGCCGAGCCGAGCCAACTAGGGCTTTGGTCATTGAACTAATCACTTCTCTTTATTCCCTTCATCTTGAGGATGGGTAGGGGTGAAACGAGGAGAGTAGAGATCTGTAAATATTTTTAAGGAGAAAAAAATAAAACGTTTTAAACATGGTTGCTAACTTTGGAGGGATTAATTGTCCTACAAGACAGCGCACAGAGGAGTTTCTGGATTTTTATCACCAGAGCTTATAGGATTCTGTCTCCTCCCTCCGCCCCCAAGGTCCTGCTCTCACCACGTGTGGGTGGGGTTGGGCTCAGAGGTTAAAGGTCGGGATATGGGACTGTCCAGGCAGCACGTGACTGAAGCTGCTTACAGGTGCAGCACAGTTCCCACGACCCAGGTGTGCGGGTTGGGGAGCACTCCGAGACGAAATCCAGATCCAGAGCCCGACGCTGCGAAAGACAAAGCCAGGAGCCTGGTTGCTGACCGGGTTGCCTCTGGGAATGAGCCAGGCAAGGAGGTGAACAGCTCCCTGGTATTGGGATCGGGTTTTTGGGGGGCTAGATGAAAACTGGGCATGCCAGGAAAGGCCAGGGCTCTTGGCGTCCACCTGCGCAGAGTAAAGCGTGGGGTGTGAGAAAGCGTCTGCTTGGGGTCCAGGGAGCCACGCGACCCCCCTGCAGCCCTCGCGGGCTTCCTCGGCTGGTGACACAGTTGCGAGTTCTACGCAGAGTGGGAAGTAATATCTAAAGGTCAGATTTCGTTGCAGGGATTCCTGGAGCAAGTGACACTTCCCTACGTGCTTTTTGTAGCTGTTAAACTAGCACTGTGACTGACCAATTGGTCGGATCACTGACTAACACGCAGCAGTTGTTTTTGAATTGAGCTCTGAGGATTGCGGTGCCCAGCCGCCTGCTTTCGTGCAAGGCAGGGGAGGCGCTGCACCCGGAGAACTGCTGCGCCAGGATCCTGCAAATCACAGCACTGTGCTTTCTCTTCGTTTTAATAGCATCCACTTGTTCCTTGTCAGAAATGGGTCTGGAGCTAGGAGGAGGCTTCAGGTGGAGTTATTAGATCCGGGCCCACCTCCCCACAGTGGTTGACCCGGGTACAAGGGGCTAGGAGTCTGCAGCATCAAGGCCCCATTTCTTTTCTTCAGAAGAAAATCCGGTGCCTGAGGAACCTGTCTCTTTGAGCCAAGAGGCATCGAAATGACTTACATTTTGTAGAAATTCACAGAATGTAAACGTTTACATGACCCATATCGGTCCGTGAAAGATATCTGGCCGTAGAGATTTGCTTTGATAGTGCCTATTTTCTTCTTATCACATTATTATTATTATTTTTTTTTACCAAAACTGCAATTCCTCCGAGGTGACGTCAGACGGATGCTACGCAAGAATGCACCTGACCTAGGTTGGTTCGCTTGCATTTATTTTATTTTAGCTGTGTTCACATCAATAAGTATTTGTTGAGATCCCAACACATGCTAAGAACATACATTAAATTTGGGGTGGTCCAAAGGAGAATACAAAGAGGCCTAGTCGTTCTCTTCTTACTTATTAAATATGTGTTTTCAATTGCTTATTGAATATGTGTATTTTATGTCACCGTAGTTGTCACTGTAGGTAACCTCTTTGCATTCTTTCCCTGACAGCATTCTTTGAGTATTCCACCCCGAAACAACCACATTACTTTAGAGGAATGTCTTATAAAGACATTCAGTTCAGATGCTTTTGATCTGCATTTCAGTAGATTACGGTTTGATGATGGGCTAAACAGTATTGGGTCACCATATTTGCGTCAGGATGACTTTCTGTATAGGTAGTGACCTCCTCCTCCTATCACTGTAGGCACTAACACCCTGAGTTTGCCCAAAATGACCATTTCCCCAAGTGTCATGTGGTATATATTTGACTCTCTTTACTCACTCAGACATTAGCTATGACAAGTGACTCATCACTGCAACAGGTAACTGTATATTACACCACACACACACACACACACACACACATTTACATTTGCATTGTAAAATGGTCAAGACTCTACTACTGTGGCCAGATTTCCTATCTCAAGTCTATCAATTCATTTGAATAATCAGCAAAATAGTCCATCTCTTTTCAGGCTCTAAACTTGATTTAAAAGATGGACGTTTCTTAAAACTCAAATAGAGCTGGACTGCAAGTGCACGGCCAGAGGGGCCTGAATCAGACACACACGGGCTAATGAAATATGCTTAGATTTTATTAGCAGGTAATTTATGCTCAGAATCTGGAAACGCTAATAGAATTAAATAAACAACTGGGAAAGAGAACCAAATAAGTCAAGAGGTAAAATTATTTTGCTAAACTTAGAATGCAAAACAACTCAATGCATTAAAAAAATGAACTTGGCCATTGATTTGTTGAAAGAGAAGAGAGAGAAAGAACCAAATACTAGAGCTATTAGGAGAGGAAAGATGAGCAGAATATTTTAGTCATAATAACCGTCATCAGGACAAAAGGCTGGTGTGTGTGTGTGTGTGTGTGTGTGTGTATGTGTGTTGTCAGGAATCTTAAGTGCATTTAGTTCAGAGTCTGTGCACATATAAAATCAATTTGTTTTTTTAAATGTACCTTGAAAGTTAAGAAGTTTAAAACTAGAGACAACTTCCTACTTAATGCAACAATTTCAAAATAAAAGGGACTGTCTCAGAAAGATGGGCCAGAGAAAAAGAAGTTGTAGCAAGGGTTAAATAGAAACTTTGAGCAACACTTTGCAAGTCAGTATGCCAGTCACTATGTTTATGACTAAGAGTCAAGTACTGCTTTTCTTTCACAGAACCAAAACAACCTTTTGATTCTCATATTTTTAGAGGATTCTAGAAACAGGAAATGCAGCAAACTGAGCCTGCAACTCCTATGATATGGCAGAGTACGGTGGAGGGGGGCAGGACAGCCACAATGCTAGGTTCTATGATGAACATTCCTAAAAGATTCTGGTTGTGCTTTAAAGACTGGAAATATTTGTGTCCTATCATGTTCACCCTTCTGGATGTGGTGCTCTTCTAAAACAAGGAGTAGTTTGATTGAATTCATATTTCCAGAGATGCTTACCAGGCCTGGCATTCAGGGGCTTGAAAACTGTGGAGAGATAAAACGATAGAAGTGAGGGATGTTCTATATGAGATCGCTAGAACTCAAGGGAAATGAGACCCTACTTCACAGATTGAAAACCCAGCAAAATGAAAGCGAAGAGTGCCTTTGACTAGAAACTATCCTTCAGTATGTCTAGTCTGGATTAATTCCAGGGGTATGTGCACGGCCAGCAAGAAAATATGAATTTAGCGCTATAGTAGTTATCAACCAAAATGAAATTCTGTGTCTGAGAGATAGAGGAGAAGGATGTCACAACCAGAGCTACATAAAACATCTTTTCTGTCTCCTAGTCTGTGGAGGTTCAGGCAGGCAGCTTCAGGGAGACTACAACTCCCAGCATGCAGCGTACAATTGTGGGCGGGCGTGAACGCCTTCATGACCTGAGCATACTTGGGAGTTGTAGTTTTCCCTCTGCAGCTCCAGAGACATAACCTCGGCGGCGTGGTGGTTCTAGGAGACTCGGTGTACAGAAAAGAAAAAAAAAAAAAAAAAAACCCGCGGCTTCCCTTTGAGCCGGAACAAGATGACTGCAGAAAATGAGGCAGGCAGTAGATCAGACCAATCAGCTGCCGAGATCGAGCCGTTGGCATTCGAAATAAGCCAATGATAGGCCTGCCCCGGAGCTTCCTCTCCGCCTCCTCCGCCTTGCCTGCGAGTGCTCGGAGGAAAACGGATCGGTAGTTGCTGGTGCAGAAACGTTGCTTAGGCGGACGCGAGGTAGAGGTTCGGGCGAAGGCGGGCGGAGCGGGATCTGTGGCCTGTGGCCGGCGTGTCGATGCACAGGGGTTTCCGGTCGAGGTCCATTGTGTTTTATTTGGGGATCTGCGGGCAAGGAAGGTAGCCAGGCCGGGTGGAGCTCGGCGGAAGCGGGATGGCGGCTGGCCGGATCAAGGCAAACCCGCGCGCTGCGCAGGCGCAGGCCCTCTCCGGCCTCTGTTGCTCCGGTAAGGGACTCAGACTTAGCATTTGTTCTACAGATGACCGGTTCGAACGAATTCAAGCTGAACCAGCCACCTGAGGATGGCATCTCCTCGGTTAAGTTCAGCCCCAACACCTCCCAGTTCCTCCTGGTCTCCTCCTGGGATACGTCTGTGCGCCTCTACGATGTGCCCGCCAATTCCATGAGGCTCAAGTACCAGCACACTGGTGCTGTCCTGGACTGCGCCTTCTACGTAGGTGGATTCAGTTTCTGCTCCTGTACCCTTACTACTGAGATGTCCTAGGCGTTGTCACTAGCATCCCATACTTGATTTGAGTATTCTGACAGTTCATAACTACTTGAATGCTTCCCTTTAGCCTGTCATTGATTGAGCCTACTGCAATGGTTTGTTTTTTATTTCTTCTCTCATGGTAATTTCAGTCTCCCTTTATAAGTTCAGACCTGAGTAAACTTTCTGGACATAGATAATTGTTTGAATTTAGCAACAAGACTTATTTAGCTATCCTTTTAAAAGTAACGAATGCCGTCTAATATTGCCTTCACTCCCAGTGTCAGTCTTGATAAAGCTGCTCTGGATTTGCTTTCTTTTGGAGATCACTTACTTGCATTTTTGTTTGCTTCTGAGTTTCTGTCACACTGGACATAACAATTGGCTGTAGAAATAGCAGTTTTGAAAATGCTTGCTAAAGCGTAGCTTTGAAATGGCTCAAAATTTAAGGGGGGGTGGGGAGTGGGTGGGTAGGTGGGTGGATGTGGTGACCACAACTTTAATCCCAGAGGCAGAAGCAGGCAGATCTCTTGAGTGTCTCGAAAGAAAGAAAAAGAAAAAAAAATTTCAACCAAAATTTTGCTTTGTAGGACCCAACACATGCCTGGAGTGGAGGATTAGATCATCAACTGAAAATGCATGATCTGAATACTGATCAAGGTATCCATGTGGCTACATTTACCAGTTTTTCTTTACTAGTGTGTTCCTGTAGAAATGCTTATTTAAGAAGAGTAGTTGTTTTCAATTCTTAGGTGAGGGTGAAACATGGCTTTGATTTAGACGTTTAAAATTGGAATAAGTTACCACAAATGGAACATGTATTTTGCAGTAAAGAAAGCCCCCTCTGAGCGCTCTCGTAAGTGTTTACTAGAAGCATCATTTAAGCATTTGACCATCACTGTTAGACATCTTAAGCAGTGGACTGGATTCATGATCTGATTTGTCAGGATTTCTTAGAACAATTTGGTATTTTAGGGTGGTATTTTCACAGACTAGAAAAAGTACGTTTTAAAAATGGAGCGTAGTGACCCTGTCACATTTATCTTAGTGATGCCTTTTTTCCTGTTATTCTTAGTAGGAGGATGTATTTCAGTTGGCTGTGTAAAAACATTTCTTACGAGTTTTATGATTTCACTGTGGCAGAATTTGGAATGGAACCCACGATTTGCAAAGCACTCTGAGCTTTGTTTGCCTGCCCTGTAGTGGATATGGGTATGCTAGAGAGAGAGAGAGAGAGAGAGAGAGAGAGAGAGAGAGAGAGAGAGAGAGAGATGATGGGACGTAGGCACGTGGCTGGCGCCTAGAGGCTGGACTGGGACGCATGTCTGAGCTAGATGTGATGCTCTTCCTGGAATCCCAGCACTTGGAAAGGGGAGGCAGGAGGATAAGAAATTGAAGGCTAGCCTTGGCTACATAGCCAGTTTGAGGCCAGCCTAGACTGCATAGGACTCTGTTTCCAGGAGAAAAAGAACGGAAGAGGCCTCTGTACAAAAGTAACTTTGTGTGTAGTACATCCTTGCAAGCAGGCTCCAGTGAGCCTGAGCTCCATTCCTCTTCCTGTTCCTCCTCCTTTTTTTCTGTATGTCACATGGGCTTTGGCACACAGTAGATACTTAGTAGATGTTTATTGGATGAACAAATGATACTTCTTGAAGGTTAAAATTGACAGGAAAGATACTATGTAGCAGAAATTGAACCCTACCATGAGAAGCAAGTGAATTGCCTCAGCCTTCAAATCCTGTAACCATTTCTTACTAGCATTGGTTTAATGGGAAGATAAGTGTTGTCAGGGTACAGGGAACCAGAGATCTCCACTCTTAGTTCACTCAACAAGCATTTCTGAGGCACCTACAATGCACCAAGCATGTACTAGATACAAACAAAGGTATAGTGCTAAATCAGTTTTCTTAAAAAAATCTAGGATCAAGTTAATTATGTGCCATCTTAATACAGTTGGACATTCAAGGCAGCTGTGCTGTGTCCCTGCTAGTGAATTAACTAGCCTGTGCAGCTTGAAGTGAGTTAGAGAGGAAAGGGTAGCTTTTAGTCTTGGAGAGATTGCTCTGCATGCAGACATCTCTTTGGAGTGACCGAGACAAAGAATTCATTTCAGCTGGGTTCACTTAAGGTATCCTGTGAGATTGTAAAGCTAGCTGTGTTGTTTTTATTTTTTCTTTGCAATAGAAAATCTTGTTGGAACTCACGATGCCCCCATCAGATGTGTTGAATACTGTCCAGAAGTGAACGTGATGGTTACTGGAAGTTGGGATCAGACAGTTAAACTGTGGGACCCCAGAACTCCTTGTAATGCTGGGACGTTTTCCCAGCCGGATAAGGTAGGGTTGTTATATGCACCAAAGGTTTGATGGTTGACGAGTATGCCCTTGAATAGGATAAGAATTGGCAGTCTGTTTTAGAAACCTAACTATATAGAAATGCTTTAATGAGAAGGGAATTAACCTTTAAATTTTGGTCATCTTTTTCTGCCAGTTATTGAACTTGGGCTGGAGTGTGGGAGCTTGAGCTCCTTAATCCGAGTATTGCTAAGGCTTCGGGTCCGAGAGGTGACTCCCTCACTGCCTTTTCATACAAGCCATTTACAGAGAGACTGGTTGACTGAAGTTTGGTCTGACACCCCAAACCAGAAGATGGGGTGAAACATGACTCATTTTCAGCTGTGACTTGAGCTTCCATTGGAATTGACAGATGTCGTTTGAAGACGTGTAGTAAATGGAGCTTTTAAACGCCTTTGAATCTAAATTACATTTCTCACAGACCCATAGGTGGGTTTTTACCTTTTTTTCAATCCAGATTGGCAATCTCTACCTTTGAATTATAAGACCATTTACATCTATGATATCTGTAATTTTTTTTTTTGAGAGTTCGAGTATGCCATCCTTAACATCCCCCACACCCCATCAGACTTCTTCGCTCACTCAGGTTCCTGACCTCTCTCATGTGATTGTTTTATACCAGTGCACATGTGTGAACACACACCAGCTACTGACTCCACTTGGCGTTGGCTGTTTATACATGAGTTTATGGTTGACCACTTAGGATTGCATAACCTCCCAGGGGTCTTGTCCCTGGAGAAAACGGAGCCTGCCTCCTGTTTTCTTGGAGCCGTTTAACTTTGGTGTATTCTCATTTCTCAGTCTGTTCATAAACATACATAGGCTGTATCCTCACCTGACTGTTACCAGGTAGTAGTTAATTTAAAAGATGGGTTGTTTTAGCCGTTTCAAGTATTCTTCACTTGAGTCCTTTCCCTAGTGTAAATACACTGTTTGGCCCTGTTGGCCGTCATTACATACGGCAGTGAATCCAAAGAGCCATTATTTTTTTGTCCCGTCACAGTCGAGACTACTCCTGGCAAGACCTTTGTTCAGAATAAAATAATTGCATTGTTTCTAGTTTTGATTTATGGTTGTATGTAGCATGTTAAGAACTGTGATGAATTGCTGACAGAATATCATATAATGGACAGCCACACTGAAGCAAGCTGCTTACTGGTTCAGCGAAGTTCATTATGTCACTTTTTTTAATACTTTCTTTGATAAATGTATATACCCAGTCAGTAGTATGACAGTGGTTTTCCTTGATTTATGATCAGTGCGGATAGAAAGCAGTTTTAGAAGCTGTGTGTCACCTGTATAGTAAAGATTTAAGGTAAAATTCTGGATACAGTTGTGTCACTATAAATTGAACTTTTTCTGGTTTATTTTTTAAGTTTAGTACTTTTCATATATCCTAAATTAATTTTCTTTTTTCTTTTCCTTTTTGGAAGACATTGGCTTTCTGAATAAACATAGTATTCATGTTTGCATATGTAATCATTTAATATTTCAATTTTTAAAATTATTTTTCCCTCAGTTGATTTAGTTGTTAACTTTAAAGTCAGATTGTAGTGGCTGCTGTTGGCATGTTGTGACCTCTTCTGCTTCTTTGGCTGGTGGTCTGAAGTTAACATACACCCGGGTGATTATCACCGATATGGCTTAGTTATTGAGGGCTCAAGGGAAGCCTTGACCATATCCTGGGTCCTCTACATAATAGTAATCCTGCTGGGTTGAAAATCAACAGTAACCTCAGTTGTAGACCTCAAGTCTAGTTTTTTAAAGAAATGACTTATTAGGAAGACATTTTCTGGTGATTTTTCATGAATTTGCTCCCTTTGGTGTCTGGGTAGCATCTTATTTGCGAGTAAACCCACAAATATTCTACTTGCAGGAAATTTATGATTTCTTATAAAAGAATTTTTTTGTGGAAATGTAAATATTGCTGAAAATAGATACTTTCAGAGAATAAAATGCTTTTAGGTTTTTTTTTTCCTCATTCCCTAAAAGCGAGCTTCCCTTTGGAACGTGGAGCCTGATGTGAGAGCCTAAGGTAGCTTTGCTGCATGCATGACAGCTCTCCTTCCTTTCCTTTTGAGTTTGTGCCTTGCAAAGCCGTGAGGCAGCCTGTTGGTGACGCTCCCTTTGCTCTTCCTAGGAAGGCCTTTCCCTCAAGGAAACAGCTGGGAAATGCCATGAGCTTTAGAGTTGCCAAATGAAATCTTTGAAAAACTGGCCTGGTCACAGAAAAAAAAAAATGAAGATTTTTTTTCTTTTACAAAAAGCCAGAAGCTCTCTGAAAGGTGTTTTGACTTTATTGCCCTGTGTCATGTGGGTTTAATAACTTTATCTTAAATGAAGCAAGATATTTTGGGGGAAGTATTCTAATGTTTCATTGTTAGAAGTGTCTACAAGCTTAATTGAATTATATTTTATACTTAGCGAAGTTCTGGGGGTGCTAGTTCATCTGAGTCACTTCACTAAATGTCCAAAATTGACACCTGATCATTTTTTTTTATGGCTTTAGGATTAGGTAGACTGTAGGAGCAAATGTCATCTTCAGGAAGTAGATGATGATGATGATTAAGTTTTGATGCTTCCTAAAAGGTCTACACTCTGTCAGTGTCTGGGGACAGGCTGATTGTGGGAACAGCAGGCCGTCGAGTGCTGGTGTGGGACTTGAGGAACATGGGCTACGTGCAGCAGCGCAGGGAGTCTAGCCTGAAGTACCAGACTCGCTGCATCCGAGCCTTCCCGAACAAGCAGGTACCCACCCCTCCTCACCTCTCCTCACCCCACCCTTCCTCACCCCACCCATCCTCACCCCTCCTCATCCCCACTTGCCTGGAATTTCAAAGTAATGATGACTTTTAGCTTTGTGCTCTATAATCGTTTAAAGACAACTGTATTTGCTTTCTGTAATCTTTTAAAATGGTATGTGCTTTCTGTATCTTTTAAAGACAACTGTAAATTGTGGGAATAAGTTAATCCCACATTTTAGGGAAGATGTTGATGTACCAGAGGACAAGTGCTTTCCATAGATCTTATTGCTGATTTTGAAATGGGATATTTAATGAATATGCAGTTTCAGAGCTCAAACATACTTCAGTTTCCTATCAGCTTAAATTTGGAAATTGAGGCTTACAGAATTTGCTTTTTGTAACATTAGCAGAGTCGTTTCTCTCATGTAACAACAGAGCTTTGATTTTTCTTTTTTAATCTTTTTAAACATAGCAATACTTAGATCAGGCCATGTCTTATATATACTGAGTGAGTCTCCTTCCAACTTCACTAACAAGCTTGCTTTCACTGGCAGTCCTTAATGCTGTCAGGAGAGGCAAGCCCTGGTGGCTTTTTCCTATACATCTAGCATTTAGGAGTCAAGCATTGTGAGTTCAAGGACATGGTAGGCTGTAAAGTGAGACACTGTCCCCAAAATTGCCAGGGCAGTTGGTTGTGACGACAGCTGCTGTAGGGCTTTTTTTGAAAGAGGAAAAGTTCACTTAGGCAGTGGATGTGTTTGGAATGAGGGCCGTCCTGTAGCTGCTGGGAAATCTGAAACAGGAAGTTGGTTCCCTCAGACCTTTGTTGTCTCCCTGAGTCCTGAGTGGGGATTCCTGAAAACAAGGAGCCGTGGTCAATGAAACTTGCAGGCTTAAATGTGATTAAGATATGCTTGCATTACAAAAAAATGTTTTAGGTTTATCTTTGCTTTTATGACGTATGCTTAAAAATAAAATTTTATTAATAAATAAATAAATGGAGACAACTCAGTGGGCAAAAATGCCTGCTGCCAAACCTGATGCCCGAGTTCTATCCCTGGGACCCACGTGGTAGAAGGAGAGAACTGACTCTTGCAAAGTGTCTTCTGACCTACACACACACACACACACACACACACACACACACACACACACACACACACAAATAATAAGTTAAAAATAGACTTTATTGAATTCATTTTCTATAAGCAGTTTTTGGGAATAACTTTTTTTAAACATCTTGACCAAAATGTCAAAAAGCATGCATTTCATATTTGTTGCATTATCGTTTTACAAGCATGTTGTTATCTGAAGAGAAGATGAAGCACTCTTGATGGTTCCTCACACTCTGGTTTAGGCAAGCCTGACTCACTGTAGCAAAAGCAAGAGGTTGGCCAGTGGGGCTGGAACTGGATTACTGGTCCTCCCTCCCAGTGAGGGAAGGCACACTGTTGAGAGCTAAAGACAGAGAGGGGGTATTAGCTGGGAGAACAGATTGCAACTCCCTTCAGGTCTGGAGACAGGATACTAAAATTTAAAAGTTTGTGTTTAGATTTGACAAAACAAGTCATTTTTGGCTGTAGTGTGTTAGGTACTCATAGTGTGGAGAGAGCACGCGAGGGTGGCACCATTTCTCACAAAGCAGGTGAGGTGCCTTGAACTTTTGATGCTCTCAGCTATTTATAAGAGGCATCCTGTCTGTCAGTGCAGCCAGTCCTTTCATTTCTGAAATAGTCTGTCTTTATGGGTTGAGTTGGGGACCTGATGTGCCCTCTGGAAGGCAGGTTTTGCCATCTGGGGCCTGTGCTCTCTTCACAGGGTTATGTGTTGAGCTCTATCGAAGGCAGAGTGGCTGTGGAATACTTGGACCCGAGCCCTGAGGTTCAGAAGAAGAAGTATGCCTTCAAGTGTCACAGGCTAAAGGAGAACAACATTGAGCAGATTTACCCAGTCAACGCCATCTCCTTTCACAACATCCACAATACGTTTGCCACAGGTGACGTGGGGCACCCAGGCTTGAGCTCAGTTTTAAGATTGTGTCCTGTTCATGCTCGGGCAGAATCCTGAGAGGTGGTGGTTTGCTTTGACAGTTTGAAGACTCTGATACAGAGAGCCATTTTAACTGTTTGTATCACTTGTAGGTGGTTCTGATGGATTTGTAAATATTTGGGACCCATTTAACAAAAAGCGCCTGTGCCAGTTCCATCGGTACCCCACCAGCATCGCGTCCCTAGCCTTCAGCAATGACGGAACCACACTGGCAATAGCATCGTCATATATGTATGAAATGGATGACACCGAGCATCCTGAAGATGGTATCTTCATTCGCCAAGTGACAGACGCAGAAACAAAGCCCAAGTGAGTATGCTTCACCTGGATTGAAGCCTTTTCGTGCATTCAACCCAGGACTTATTAATTTTTCTAAATTCATGAATAGCATTGTTGATGCCTGCTCAATATTGCAGCTGACTGTAGGGTTGGAGTTGATTTTATCTTGTTCTCCCAAGCTTTCAATATCCGTAGGTTGATAGACGTCTGATGGATAAAATTGTGCCCAGTTGTTTTGTAGAGAAGAATGTCAAGCCCTCGTTCTTCTTGAATAGGCTCTATTATTTGAATCTGTGGAGTTACCACTACCTCATTGCTTCAAAATTAAGTTGAGGAATTCAAGAATAATTTATTTTAGTAAATTATATTTAAGATATTTAAGAATTTGAATTGCCAAAAAAAATCTTCCTTCTCCAGTGATTGTTTCTGAAATATTTACAGAAGTGAATGGCCTTTGGGTCACACTGGAAACTCAGAGTAATATGGCCTCGCCTAGCTTAGCAAATTTCTTTCCTTTTGACACGTTGTTCAGGAGGTATAGGTGTAGGCCACGGGTTCTAAGTGTTGTCTTCAAGGGCCGGTCTCCATGTTTTGGCGGCAGCAGGACAAAGCCCTTTACCCAGTGACCTCTCCTGGGCTGAGAATGCAGATGCTTAGGCACAGATGACGCCATGCAGTACCTGCCCCTTGGGTCTTGTCCTGTTCCTCACTCTGTTCTCAGGTCCTACAAGGAAATCCTGGGTGAATATTTGTGGGATAAATAAAGGTGTATGGGACTTCTGTAATTTTCTGAAGTCCCCTTGCTAAATTGGTTGGGCCTCTGAAGGAGGAGAGCATTTAACAAGGAGAAATGTTTGTGCTTTTACAGTTTGTAGAGTTTTAGAATGTGGAGCCTGTTGGAAAGGGCTGTGCTTGCATTTGATATTTCTTGTCCTGGCTTGCCATTTTGATTTTTTTTTTTTTTTTTAACTTGTAGGTCACCTTGTTCTTGGCAAAATTTTGTGTTCTTAAATGCCATGTTGATGATAACAAAACAATTGGTTCTTCCCAGTGGTGTGTTCATAACTGTTAATAAAGAAACCAGGGAAATACTAATTTTGATTTTTTTTTTTTTTAAAGAACCTGAAAATAATGGAAAAGAGGGTTTTATTTTATTATTACTGTTTTTAAATGAAAACTTAAGTGCACAGGCTGATTTGATGGTTTGCTTACATTAAAGGTATTTGGGCAAATCAGACTTGAGAGCAGTGACTGCGCTTTTGAGAATCAGTTTTGACCTTGGTTTTTGTTTCTGCTGTGGAAATAAGTGTTTGTAAATAGGAGTTATATAAATCCCTTTGTGTTCTTTCTGTCCATAAATGGCGGAGGAAAAGGCTCTGGAGTCACTGCTTTCTTTGCTGGTGATAGTTGGTAATTCGAAAGCTGCTTCAGACTGCTTCATGAGGAGGTTAATCTACAATTAAACAATATTTCCTCTTGGCCGTCCATTATTTTCTGAAGCAGATGGTTCATCATTTCCTGGACTGCTAAACAAAGCGAGGTTGAGGTTAGACTCGCGGGAATCAGCTAGTGTTCAATCTTATTAGACTGCAGAAGGAAAACTAATAAGAAAAGCTCCTAACATCATCTTGTGACTGTAAACAATTATTTATTAGCAAACAATTGATCCCAGAAGGGCAAATTGTTTGAGTCAGTAATGAGCTGAGAAAAGACAGAGCGTATCTGTGCATTTGGGAAAGTCATTGTAACGTAATTGCAGTACATTTAGACAGGCATCTATCTGGACCTGTTTCTATCTCTAAATGAATTTTTGGAAACATTAATGAGGTTTACATATTTCTCTGACATTTATATAGTTCTCATGCCCATTGCAGTTGTCCAGCCGCTGGTGATTAAAGGTTAAGAAGAAAAAATTATAGTGAGAATGAGATTCATTTAGATGTAATGTCTTGTAGCAGAACACGAACTTAGCTTGGCCTGTTTCAAGTAGTTCCAGTGTTTCTGTTGTCAAACTTGTTATTTTTAATGTGTATTATTTGTAAATGTGCATCTCTGAAAAGGACTTCGACCTTTATGAAGTTTATTTTACCCATAGTGTATGTAAAACAAATTTTTTTGTTACAGAGAAAAGTCTTATTTTTATTTTGTAAGATTTTCAGTGAGAAATTAGTGTGAGGTCTAAGGGCATCTTTGAACTGTGTTTTCTTCATTGCAGGTCCACGTAATCATCTGGTGAATGTGGTTTCTCTGGAGAAGCTTTTGTCTGCTTCGTACAAACAAGTGCTTCCCCTAAGGCCTGCCTGTACCATTGGACACTTGGTCTGGTGTTGTGTGGATTTCTATGTCTCCTGTCATACCCGAAATGTCTCTGTTTCCTGTGATTGTTTGGGCTAGGGAGGCTTTTGTATCCTTGTACAGTAGTCTGACAATTCTCCTGCCCTAAGCCATGGTTGTTTGTGTTTGCTGTCTAAAACTGTTATATTTTTCTGCTGTCTAATAAATCAGATTTGGAACTTTTAAAAGTTGGGTGTTTTTAAACATTTTGGTAATTAGTGTCATTTATTGCATAACAAGGTTTCTCTTAGGCAAAGTACTCTCTGTGAAAGGACATTAAAGGTGATGTGTGACTAAATGTACATGCCTTATTTATTATATCTGATCTTGTACATTGGGGATCAGCTCTGGGTTAAGTAATCCACTTGACTTCGTTCAGCCATTTTTTGCTCATGTTTCTTTGGAGGATCAGTGGGGCCTGTGAGCCAGCTTCCGTCTACAGCTTCCATCAGGATGGGCACAGACTGGCAGCGTCTGCCTGGCTGCTGGCAGTGCCAGTGCCGTAGAACTCATGCATCCCTGTGCTGACCATAGCATCCTCTGCAGACAGAACCAAATGGCAGGTCCCTTTGGACTTAGTTATCAACTGCTACATCAGAGTGAAGCCCTTGGGATGATAAATGGTGTAACAGCCAGGAAGGAGCTGCTGGTGGGATTGGTTCTCTGGTGTGGGTGTATGCTTTTTAAAGTCATAACCACTTGATTGAGAGTGGAGCATACATTTCAAACATTGTATAACTTAGAATGGGCCATTGTTAAAGACCAAATTAAAGCCGTGTTATGGACTTGTGTTTTTTGTGGTATAAGGAAGCTTCTGACGGTTCCAGTTGGCTGTCCCTCTGTCCCTAACTGTGGCTCCTGCGCGCATCCCCTCTTCCCCCACGCCCCTACCCTCCCCATCCCCCAGTGTACTGTCCAGCTCACCCACTCAGTCTGCCTGTTTATTAAAGTTACCTTTGCCACCAGTTTTCTAGGTGTGGTTACCTTGGTATCCTTTTTTTTTTCCTTTTGAGATTCCTTTATTTTTATGTGTTTGGGTGTTTTGTCTATGAATGTCTGTATACCAACAGCATGCAGGATACTCGGAAGCCAGAAGAGGGCATCAAATCCCTTGAAACTAGAGCTAGAGACCCATGTAGGTGCTGGGAATTGAATTCTGGGTCCTCTGGAAGAGCAGTCAGAGACCTTAACCTCCGAGGCATCTCTCCAGTCCAACGGTGACATTTTAATGGCTTGTCCTACCCATCTTGTAAATGTTTCATCACTCTTCCTGCTGACTGCTTCTATTCTCAGCTTCCTTTGGCCGAATGTTAACACATCCAGTCCTTTTCCTAAATCCCTGATCTCCTATAGTGATTGATGACTTTGTTGTTTTAGCAGAGGCCAAGGCAGCCTACTAGTATGACAGACAAGTTTGGTCAAATTTGCCCTTTGTGTATGTGGGGTATCTGTGTGTGTGTGTGTGTCCATCCGTCTGTCCGTCCGTCCCCTATGTTTAGTTCTGGTTAGGGTGTCTTGATGCCATTGAACAGTAAATACATTGTCACTTCTAATTTTCAGAAACTGCTCAATGCCTTGCAAAATTAAACAACAAAAAAAGTGTGGTGGTGCACGCCTTCAGTCCCAGCACTTGGGAGGCAGAGGCAGGCGGATTTCTGAGTTCGAGGCCAGTCTGCTCTACAGAGTGAGTTCCAGGATAGCCAGGGCTATACAGAGAAACCTTGTCTCAAAAAAAACCAAAAAATAAATAAAAGTGACACTTGTAATGTCCATTTGAGTCGCATAGTGTTTCCCATTCTCAGTGGTATGTAGTCATGGAAGGGATGATTTAGAGCGTTGGAGGGACTACCCTTCACTTGGAATCCTGGTAATAAATGTGTGGTACTGAGGCCCACTACGGATCATCCCCGTCCCCAGGGAAATAAGGCTTTGGTTTAAGGACAGGCTGGACTATTTGAGGGCCGGAACTAAAGGTGTATACCACCATGCCCTGCTTAAAGGCCTTTTGAAGAAACCATATGGAAACCTACTTGTATAGAAATGTCATAAAATATACATAGATTTCTCATAATTTTTCAGCTTGGTACCCCCAAATCGCTTTGATGTACATATCCACTTGGCTTCTGTACCTGTAGCTGACCTGATTACCTCTCCCTGTTGGCAGGAGCTGGGCTGCTTGTTGCACTGTAATCTCTAAATCTCCATCTATTCTTTCTGGATTGTTCTTTCAGGTGTTTTTTGTTTTTTTTAGATTTATTTATTATGTATGTAGGTACACTGTAGCTGTTTTAAGATACACCAGAAGAGGGCGTCAGATCTCATTACAGATGGTTGTGAGCCACCATGTGGTTGCTGGGAATTGAACTCAGGACCTCCGGAAGAGCAGTCAGTGCTCTTAACTGCTGAGCCATCTCTCCAGCCCATCAGGGTTTAATATAAACTTTGCAGGTACCCTCTTCTGTGCCACTCTTTGTCCTTGTTACAGTTCACAACAAAGTTTCTTTTTTTCAAAATCTGTTATGAAGTGTTTCTGCTTCTCTGCCTTTGGTACAGACAAAACATCCAAACACAAAATAAAAATTTAAAAAATCTCAAAAGGAAAAGAAAATGCCAAGATAACTGCACCTGGGAAATTAGAGGTCTCTGGGGAACTTTTTAGAGAGCACATTGACTTGTGTGTGAGCAGGGTCCATGGCCCTCAGGGGATGCTAGAGGACAACTGGTGGAGGTAGTTCTTCCACTATATGAGTTCTTGGGATTGAACTCAGGTGGTTCAGCCTGGCCCAGCCATCTTTACCCAGAGCCCCCTCTCTGGCTTCTTTGCCCTTTACCATTGCTGAGTGATGAAGGCAGTTCCACTAAAGTATAACTTCTGCTACAGCTCTGGAGTGTTGACATTAAGGTATGTTGGTTGTGACCCTTGGCTTTGTTGGCTCAGTCAGTATTGTAGAGCTGATCGCTAAGTGTTTGTATGGATTGCACAGCTCCAGAGTCAGATGTTTCCCAGGACAGATAGTGTGAGTCTCGGAGCTGAGGTTTGACTCTGGCTGGCTTTAGCACCCAGTTCCTTGCCATCACTAGCCAAAGTAATTATTCAGCAGGAGTCTCTCCATCTGTATTGTGAAGGAAACACTGAGCTTGCAGGCTGTTTATCAGAATGTGCTAGGCACAATCTGAATGCAAATCCCCTTTATCTGGGTAGAAATTCAATCCAGGCTGGGAGTGTGGCTCACCTACAGTGCTTGGTTTGTCTCTAGCACGGGGAGTGGGGGGCAGGGTAGGGGGGTTGGAGTTAATTGGTCAACTGACTTATTCTAATTCTTTTATATAACTTGAGGTGGTTCTCAAGTAATCCCTAGTTATTAAGTAAGTAAATCCCTAGTTATTAAGGATACTGTGTATTTTAAAAACATGAACTGGGGCTGGAGAGGTGGCTCAGCGATCTAAGAGCACTGACCATTCTTCCAGAGGTCCTGAGTTCAATTTCCAGGACCAAAATGGCAGCTCACAACTGTGACTCCAGCTCCAGCAGATCTGATATTCTTATATAGACAGATATGCAGGCAAAATACTTAATTACATAAAAATAAGAATAAATCATTAAAACATGAACTAAAGTAGCAATAAAAGTCCCAGGTGACATTGCAAACCGTCATCTGGCTTTGGAAGTGTTGAGTGTCGGAAGAGGCTGTCCGCAGGAAGCTTCCTTGTATCTTTTGCTCGTCTGTCTCCATTCACTTCCTTTCTTGAAGATCCATGCCCAGTACGTATTTTGAACTTTTGGTTTGCATATATGCTGTAGGTTTGTTTTTTTTCCAGAATGAACTCATCCCCATCCAGTATCAGGTTTTGTTGATAGGATGAGGTAAAAGGAGGAGCTGTAGCGAGGTTATGTGGTGGCATGGCTGATGGTAATCAGTCCTGTTACAAGAAAGGCAGCTGCCTGACTTGGTTCTTTCACAGGGTGGAAACTTCATACTGTAACCAAGGTTCTTGCTCCCCAGGAAAATATGCACATGTGCTAATACTCCCAGAAATGGGTGATCTTTTAAAATGGCACATCTGGGCTGTCATGGGGAAGAAAATACAAGTCTCCTTTGATGGTGCCCTCTTTTGACTCTCCACCTTAGCCTCTGAAGTGTCTCAGGGCACCCCATCTTTGACTTGGGGAAGTACTGACTTAAGCTATTTGGGGTAGTTAGAGAGGTTTCCTTTCAGAATGGCACCAGCTACATTGCTTTGGAAGGAGCGCTAAGAGAAATGAAAGCCACAAATGCTTGCAGTGGCCACAAATACCGATCGGGGCGTTGAGTACAAAGGACTTTCTCCTTGATCAGTGGCTTGCTCAAACAGTGCTTTCATTTTCCAAGGATGCCCACGGAACTTGGCCTGGGGTTGTTGTAGGGCACTGGCTTTTTAGTTTTGTGTGCTGATGTGGGAAAGAAAAATCTGAAGGTGGAAAAACAGCCTAATTTAAAGAGGTCTGGAGTTGGGAAATCAGGACACGGGTTGGTCTGTTCATTTAATATAATTTGCAATTTGGTCTTCAGAACTTAGTTTGAATGAAAAGCAATTGATTGCATTTTGTTGCTTTGCTTTTCTTTGACTGTACCCCTGGCTGACAGTACGGCTTCCTAAATTACCTGCCCTGATGAAAGGCTTTGTTGACCTTTCACCATTTGTCAGACTTAAGTGACCGATGGTTCCTCCCGTGGTTTATTTCATTAACTAATTTCTCAAGAAATATTTGTTCACCTCTGACCAGTTCTGTGCAGTTAACACAAAACCAAAGAAGCAGTACAAATCATACCAGTTTGCCTGGCCAATGTTGTAATGAAGTAACTCCATCCAGTTTATAGGACTCTGGTACAGGCTATTGCAGTAATTTAAAACCCTGCACCTTAGACTCTTAACCTTGTTATGACATCACTTTATAATTCTCCAAAACTTGGTTCCTGAGGATTTTCTTAGCACCAGCCATGTGTTCTTAAAGAGCCCAATTTGTCTTCAGTGTTATACTAGAGCATCTTCTCTGCTAAGACCCAACAGTCCCAGAGTTGCCTGATAAAAACCTGTTCCTACTATGGCCGCAGTCCCTGATGGTTTCCACTTGGAAGAATTGCCTAGTTTGGAACCCGGGCAATGTGCAGCTTCACCAAGCTGCGTGTGAACGCAGCTGTCTCCCTGGTGGCTGTTAGTTCATTGAGATCGCTGCTGTTAGGGAGACGCGGAGCTTTCCAGGTGACCCCAGCATAAAGGTAATTCTGGAAATAGAGGACAGGCATGCCAGCAGCTGGCTTCTCAATGTGTCCTTCGCTGCTACTCTCTGGCTGGCCTGTGGCCTCCCCAGCCTTGGCAATCTGTTCATTCATTATGTTTGTTAAGATTATAATATAATTTCACCATTTCTCCCCTTTCATTCCTGTAACCCTTTGTGTGATCCCAACCTCTGCTCTCTTTCATGATCATGGCTTATTTTTCTTTAATTGTCATCGATATGCATATTCCTATGTATATGAAGACAGCCTGCGCAGTCCATATCATGTTACTTGTATGTGTGTGTGTCTTCAGGGCCGATCGTTGGGTACTGGATAACCAGTTGGTGTGCTCTTCCCAGTTGGTTCCGTTCTCCGTGTTCCTTAGTTGCCTGTGGTTCTTGCTGTAGGGCGGAGGCTTCGTCTGCTTTCCCCTTTCACATTAGCATTGTTCAGACCTCTTTAGGAAGCCATGTTTTTGAGAGAAGGGGAATAATCTTATTTTTGTTAGCTATCCAGAAATAGGAAACTGAAATCAGTTTTAAACAAGTGTGCAATTCCCAGCAAGCACATGGTGGCTCACAACCATCTGTAATATTCCCTTTTCTGGTGTGTATGAAAAAAGCAACAGTATACTCATATACATAAAATAAATACATCTTTTAAAAAAGAATAGAATGTACATGAATCCATTATATTAAATTTAATATATGGAAATTATTAAAAATAAATATTATTTTTGAAAAAGCTTCCAGTTCATTAAACTCATAAATTTTGTGAAGGTATTCTGCCAGGCTCAAGGGACAGACACTATTCCATAATAGGCCCCACTCAGGTTTAGGTGAATGTAAAGTTTTTTTGTTATTTTTTTTAAAAACACCTTAATAAGATAGCTGTTTGGGTGTTCCATACATTTTTCTAGGCCTGGTAATTTCTAAGGTAGGAAGATGTTGAAATAATGCTGTTAGCTTGTTCTTGAAGCAAAATTTACCCTGATAGAAGCTTCCTAAGAAGATGGTAAATCGTGCCAACAGCCCTGGGCCCCTCAGAAGGGTTGTGTGGAAGACTGTGTGTGAGGACCCTGAGTTACCTTCTGACCATCTTCCAGCCCTGACTTCACATCCTCAGCAGTTTGAATTATTTAGCATCTTTTTGAGATTACATTTTTTATTCCTAATTATATGACAAAGATATATACCATGAAATATTTATCATGTAATTATGATTAAAATGTGCAGTCTCCCTAAAGATGTGAATAATCACCTTTAAGTATTCTATATTTAATTAAAGGCATCTGCTGGACTGCTGGGTCAACCTGGTTCAGTATCCTGGATGGACCCAGGTTAGAGTTAGCTAGAAGGGGAGGGGCATAGCATGGAATGGAGGAGGGGCGGGGCTGAGGGGAATCAGGAAGCTTCATGAAGGGGCTCTTCCCAGCCAGGTGTACTGAAGGATGGCGGCCAGGTACTTTTTGGGTTCCCTCAGTCCTTGTTCCAATGCTTGGATGTCAGAGGCCTGCTGCCATGCTCTCTGCTTCAGGCCCGTGGGATGTTAGCCAAGCATTTCCCTGAGCCCTTCGACAGTCCTCTGAGTAGCTAGGACGAGAGGACTGCCTACCTGGCGCCTGTGCCCTTTCTTCCAGCATCCTTTTGGACTTTTGCCCCTGTTCTCTCCCCTCCACTAAGCTCCATAGCACAAGGTCACCTGAGTATGCGCCCTGACACAGGGGCAAGAGAACTAGAGGGAGGCATGCCTTTTGCAGAATGCGTCCATTCGTTCAAGGCCATGGGTTCCGAAGCTGGGAAGGGTTAGAGCCTGGAGGTGGTTAGAGCCTGGAGGTGGTTGGAGGTGCTAAAGCCCCTGCAGGTTGCGACCGCTAGGATTAGCAAGTCATCTTTCCCTAAGAGAGTGAGTGACCTTCCAGGCCCACTGCCCCTTCAGAACCACAGCTCTCCAGAGTTTCCTTCCTTTTGCTGCTCTTCCCCATCCCTCAAGCTTTTAGGCTCAGTGGTGGGATGTTTGTGTCACAGGAACTTAGCACATTCGGTTTCTTTGGCCTTCATCAGGAACATACATCAAAAGAATGTTTTCATATATATATATATATATGTATATATATATATATATATATGCACACACATATGTATAGATGTATGTATATATAGTTTAATTTTACGTTTATTAGCTTGTTAGTTTTGTTGTTCAAATATGTCCTTATTAAAATTTGAACTACAGCTGGGTACTAGTGGCCCACGCCTTTAATCCCAGCACTTGGGAGGCAGAGGCAGGCAGATTTCTGAGTTCAAGGCCAGCCTGGTCTACAGAGTGAGTTCCAGGACAGCCAGGGCTACACAGAGAAACCCTGTCTCCAAAAACCAAAAACCAAAAAGAAAAAAAAAAAAAAGAACTGTACCATTGCTTTTCTGATCTTTCTTCTTTTCCCCCTGAGATGCTTTCTCTG
Organism: Apodemus sylvaticus; assembly: GCF_947179515.1. Classification (NCBI taxonomy): domain Eukaryota; kingdom Metazoa; phylum Chordata; class Mammalia; order Rodentia; family Muridae; genus Apodemus; species Apodemus sylvaticus. Next base: position 74,023,054 of record NC_067472.1, on the reverse strand, counting down.
GGTAGCTCTGGCTGTTCTGAAACTCTGTAGACTAGGCTCTCCTGGGACTCAGAGATTCTCTTGCCTCTGCTTCCCAAGTGCTGAGGTTAAAGGTGTTTGCCGCTATGCCAGCAGATTTCCTGATTGATTCATCAGGTTCTGCTTGTAATTCTGTTTTTGCTTTATGTAATTTGTTTTGCTTCTATGTGTTCAGACATTTTGTCTTCTGAAAGGCTTTCCCCTTAATTTTTAAAGAACTTTTATCTTTACTAATACCTTTTGATTTAGATCTTATCCAGTGTTATATTCTGGTGCTTTAAAAAAAAAAAAAAGATTTATTTGCCAGGCAATGGTGGCACATACCTTTAATCTCAGCACCTGGAAATCAGAGGCAGGTGGATTTCTGAGTTCGAGGCCAGCCTGGTCTTCAGAGTTCCAGGGAAGCCAGGGCTACACAGAGAAACCTGTCTCAAAAAAACAAAGGAAAAAAAGATTTATTTACTTAATATATATATGTATGTATATATATATATATATATACATACATACATACATACATATATATATATGTCCCCATATCTGCATGTTTGCCTGCATGTCAGAAGAGGGCATCAGATCCCATTACAGATGGTTGTGAGTCACCATGTGGTTGCTGGGAATTGAACTCAGGACCTCTGGAAGAGCAGTGCTCTTTATCACCACTGGCCATCTCCCCAGCCCCTAATGTCAGCATCATATTCTGAGTTGATTTATTTTTGTTAGCATTTGCATAGGATATATTTATAGTCTACTTTTCAGCTTTACGAGGTTTAGGTATGTCTATTTTAAACTAGATTTTTAAAAATTTCAAATACAAGGCTAGGTGTGGTGGCACAGATTTTTAATCCTGGCACTCGGGAGGCAGATCTCTGTGAGTTAGAGACCAGCCTGGTCTACAGAGGGAGTGAGTTCCAGGAAAGTCAGGGCTACATAGAGGGAACCCTGTCTCAAAACAAAACAAAGCAAAGCAAGTAGGTAGGCTAGGCAGAGGTAGGCAGATGTCTGTGAGTTCAAGGCCAACCTAGTTTACCTATTCAAAGAGGTGCAGGCCAGTCAGTAACACGTAGTGAGACCCTGTCTTAACGAAACAAAACAAAAGAGAAATGCAAGTACAGTCTGATAATTTGTATTAGTTCTTTGAGACTCTATCTCAGTGTGTTTTGAGTATGTTCAGTCAACACCTCCTCCGGGATCTGTCCCCTTCCCTCCATTCTCAGCCCCTTCCCGCATCAGGTCAAATTTGTGTTGCTTATTTACTCTTAGAAGTGAGACCATTCAAGGGTGTGGCTTAATGTGCCAAGGGCCACACCCTTGAGGAGTGCCAGCTCTCCCTCCCGGCATCCATCTGTTGTCTGTAGCCCCTTAGCTAAGGGAGGGACATCATGCCCACCTCCCTTAGGTGGCAATCCTTTTATATATATCTTATAAAACAGTGTCATGTATGTGAGTGCATTTCCTTAACTCTGTCTTACTTGAGCATTTTAGTTACAATTCTTACCTTGCTTCTACTTTAGGTTTGACTGCTGGTTGCCATATTTCTCAACCATTTTAGACCTGTTTAGAAGCACAGACTTACAGTTATTGTTAAACCTTTATCCCTCATGATTGATGTACCAGTGTGAAGCGTTCTTGAATGCTTGCCCCTCCAATGGTGGTGCTGGTAAAAATGTTACAGAACCTTTAGGGGAGCTGTTCTCAACCTGTGGGTCTTGACCTCCCCAGGGGTCACACATATCAGATGTCCTGCTTATTAGATATTTACATGACAACTCGTAACAGTAGCCAAATTACTGCTATAAAGTAGCAATGAAATAATTTTATGTTTGGGGAGGGGTCACCATATCATGAGGAAGGTTCAGAACCACTTCTTTAGGAGGGGGAGCCTTGCTAGAGGACTGTGGCTTGCTCTAAGTAATGTAGTAAGAAAACATCTCCAGATCTTTTCTGGCCCAGTGTTTTTTTTCCTATCCTGTCCCTGATTCCTCCTGTTCCACTGAAGTGTGAGGAGGTGTGGACTGGACTCCTAGCTACAGACTCTGGCTGCCACTTGTCACTCTCCCCACTGTAGTCTGAATGAGAAAGGCTCCCACAGGCTCATACATTTGAATGCTTAGTCCCTAGTTAGTAAAGTTGTTGGGAAATGATTGTGAAGAGTGAGACCTTGTTGGATGAGATAGGTCAGTGTGGGTCAGCTTGGATGTTTGAGGTCTCAAAAGACCAAACCAGGTCCAATGGCTAGCTATCTCTGCCTGCTGCCTGTGGATCAGGATATAAAGAGCTCTCAGCTACTTCTTCAGATCTATTCCTGCCTGCCCGTCACCACAATCTTTGCCATGATGATCATGGACAAACTCTCTGAACCTGTAAGCAAGACCCCAGTTAAACGCTTTCTTTCTTTCTTTCTTTCTTTCTTTCTTTCTTTCTTTCTTTCTTTCTTTCTTTCTTTCTTTCTTTCTTTCTTTCTTTCTTTCTTTTTTTCTCTCTTCCTTTCTTCCTTTCTTCCAGAACAAGAAACCCATTTCTTTTTTTTTAGATTTATTTATTTTTATGTATATGTATACACTGCAGCTGTTTTCAGATACACACCAGAAGAATGCATCGGATCCCCTTACAGATGGTTGTGAGCCACCATGTGGTTGCTGGGGATTGAACTCAGGACCTCTGGAAGAGCAGGTAGTGCTCTTAACTGCTGAGCCATCCCTCGAGCCCCTAAATGCTTTCTTTTATAAGAGTTGCCTTGGTCATGGTGTCTCTTCACAGCAATAGAATAGTAACTAAGATCCATCTGTCCCCACCCCACCCCACTCCCACCCCAGCCGTCTGCCATGATGAACTGCATCCTCTTGAACTGTAAGCCAGAATGAGCCCTTCCTCTCTGGAGGCACCTTCTTGTCAGGCAGAGTGAAGACTAAGAGAAGAACTGTAGTTCACTTCCAAAGTGTCTGCTGGTGAGCCAGGCCAGCCAGTTGTAGAGGGAATCTGAGGGTGGGACCTCTGCAGTTCCTCAGCTGACTGGATGAAGCCCGCTCACATTATAGACAAACAATCTGTGTTATTGCAAGTTCACCACTTTCGATGGATCACAGGTTAGCCATGTTAATCTAAGGTAACTGCTGCATTCTTGTTTGTTGTGGTGGTGAAGACCTTTAATTCCAGCACTTGGGAGGGAGGCAGAGGATTTCTGTGAATTTAGGGCTAGCCTAGTCTACATAGTGAGTTCCAGATCTGCTCTGGTTGCATAATGAAACCCCATCTAAAAAAATTTTTTTTAAAAGACAAACCCTTAGCTCCCACGCCCTGGAGGCCATTAAACCCCTCTGCTAGCTGTGTCTGTTCCATCTTCCCTGATGTGTCTAGTTCTGGATTTATACATCCCCGCTTGGTCCCAGAGGCAGTACAAATCTCCACTTGTCCAGTTGTTCCTGTTACTTTCCTGAATGTCGGCTCCCCACCTGCCCGCACGCGGTCCCGCCTCCTGACCGATGACTGACGAACCTGAAAGCTTTTGCTCCATGTCTGCTATCTTCCACATCCATTTTGTTTTCTCCCCATTCTCTGTTCTGGTTGGGTTTCTTAGAACTCTTTTGCTGTTTATGAAGTCTGTGTCTAGTCCAGAATTTATTTTATCTAGTTTGTTTTTGTTTCTAGATTTTCAGTTTTTCTTTCCTTTTCTTTGTTGTCTCTCTCTCATCATGAGCTACCATGCCCACTTAATTAAAATTGCATTTCTGTATGTATGTATGTATGTATGTATGTATGTATGTATGTGCCGGGGTTGTGGTATGTGTGTGGAGAGTTAGGAACAGCTTGTGGGAGTTAGCTTTTTTCTTATATGCACACTATTGGCTTCCTGGGGATTGAATGCAGGCGTCAGACTTGAGGGCCGGCACTTTACGTGCTGAGCCATCTCACCAGCCCTCAACTTTTGTCTTTCCAGACTTCTACTACATTACTTCACAGATTGCTTCATTTTCCTCCCTGAACACTTTAAACATGATCCTTGGTGGCTAGAACTGAAAATTCAATATGTAATTAAAACATTTTTTTACTTTGTTGTTTAGTTTTTAATTTTAAAAAGATACCTTATGTACATGGATGTGCATACACCACATGCATGCCTGGTGCCTGCAGAAGGGCATCTGATCCCCTGGAACTGGAGTTATAGATGGCCGTGAGCTGCCAGGCATACACTAGGAATGGAACTTAGATCCTCTGAGAGAGCAGCCAGTGCTCTTAACTGCTGAGCCATCTTTCTAGCCCTTGCATGTTCTTTTTCTCGCTTTATTTTTTAAATATTTCATTATATATATATATATATATGTATAATGAGATATATGATATATATAATGATATATATAATTATATATATAAAATGATATATATAAATGATATAATGATATATAAAATTATATATATAAATGATATAATGATATATATAAAATGATATATATAAATGATATAATGATATATATAATGATATATAATTATATATACATATATATACATATGTATGTATACATATACATATATATACATATATGTATATATACACCAGTATATATATACATATATATGTATGTGTGTATATATATATATATATATATATATATATATCATGTTGCTGTCTTCAGACACACCAGAAAAGGGCATGGAGTCCCATTACAGATGGTTGTGAGCCGCCATGTGGTTGCTGGGAATTCAACTCAGATCCTCTAGAAAAGCAGCCAGTGCTCTTAACCACTGAGCCAACTCTCCAGCCCTTGTATGGTTGGGTTTTGTTTTTGTTTTTGTTTTATTTTGTTTTTTTTTTTGAGACAGATTCTCACTATGTTATCCAGGTTGACCTGGAACTTTTGCTGTTCCTTCTGCCTCTGCCTCCTTAGGGCTGGGATTGGGTCTGTCCCACCATGCCTATCTGTAAACACATGTTGCTATTGTAGTTTTGATCTGCAGGATCTGCAGGCTTATTTTGAGTGGAATGGAAGTTTTCTATTCCATCTTCATCCTTTGCTGCTGTTTCTGGTCTTCTCTATGTTCTTAATCATCAATTCCTGCCTCCCAGTTCCAGTTTCCTCATAAAGGCCTAGAAATCCCTGCAGCTCCCTCCTGTCTCTTGATCCCCAAGAGGGAGTCAGTAGGATGTACAAGTCTGTGGTATTGAGAAGGGAGAGAAAGATGTGGAAGGTGTTGAGCACTAATCTGATATGAGTAGCCTGCCCTGCCACTGAGGTAACGGTGAAGTCCCAGCCCATGCTGCTGCTGTGGGACATGTCTGAGACCCTGGGAGACCCTGGCTGTGCCGCAGCACGGGCCAGTGTTGGTGTCCGATGTCCATGGCTCACATTACCACCAAAGGTCATGCAGGCAAGTTGCTGTCCAACAGCTGCCCCCACCCACACCCCCGCTTTGGCACTCTGGAGGGCTGACCCCAACCCTCAGCAGCTGCAGCACTCAGGAGATGGGGCGCAGCACCTTACCTGGGCAGTGCTGTGGAGCTGACTCTGGTGGTGAGGGTGCAGGTAAGATCCTGCCCCTTTCCAGCTTCAGCATTGGGTGAGCTAGCCAGGGACTGTACTGGAGAGCTTGCCCTGGTGGTGTGGGTGAGGGAGAGCTGGTGGGCTCTGAGTTGGCTCACCCTAACATCTACCCCATCTATGAACTGCTGGAACACGTGAAGGGGGCTGGTCCTGCAGAGCCACAACACAGAGCAACAACAGGATATCCGAGAGGCATCCTGGTGAGGATCTGGTATTGACAGTATGACAGAGGCCAGAGGCCTAGAACCAGACCAATGACATCATTCCACTGAAGTAAAGTTATGTAGTTGAAAGGGTATACTGTGCAACACACTGTGACACACTATGACACACTGCAGCCTCTACAATGAGATGTTTTGGTTGTTTTTTATTTTTAATTATTTTTATTATTTTTTTAAAATTACCTTTATTTGCTTTTGTGGCAGGGGATGGTGTGAAATTCACAAAGAATCAATAAAAAGTTTTAAAAAAGTAAAATATTTTGCCTTAATACTGGCACAGGATGGGCTCAATTAGAAACAATTGGAGAAATGACAAAAGTGGTTCAAATATTTTCAGCCTTCCATCTGTTACCTACATTTATTTGTGCATGTATGTGTATGCATGTGTGTGTGTATGCATGTGTACATGCCACAGCCCACGAATGGAGATCAGATGGCAACTTTTTGTTTTTGTTTTTGTTTTTTCGAGACAGGGTTTCTTTGTGTAGTCCAGGCTGTCCTGGAACTCACTCAGTAGACCAGGCTGGCCTCGAACTCAGAAATCTGCCTGCCTCTGCCTCCCAAGTGCTGGGATTACAGGGCATGTGCCACCATGCCCGGCTTAGATGGCAACTTTTAGGAGTCAATTCTTTCCTTCTACTAGGTGGGTTCTGAGGATGGAAATCAGGGGTCATGTCAAGCTTGGGTTTTGAAGGGAGACTCCTCCTGAGGGAGTCTAGTGAGCTCACCCTGAGTCTGGCTGGGAAGTGCTGTCCTGTGGTGGAGGGCATCGCTGGTAGTACCACAGACTGGTTCTCACCAGAGAGGGCACAGTGTGCAGTGAAGAAGCCTGTGTTCTGAGGCTGCATGCCTTTGCTAGCCTTATGGTCTTGGTGGGGAAATCATTTCACCTGACTCATCCGAGATGATGTTTGCAGTGGCTGTCACTGTGAAGCCTTATTTCTTTGTTCTATTTGTGTAGCATAGGAAGAGGAGGAAGTGGAGGAGGAGGAGAAGGAGGAGGAGAAGGAGGAAGAGGAGAAAGAGGAGGAAGGGGAGGAGGAGGTAGAGGAGGAGGAAGGGGAGGAGGAGGAGGAGAAAGAGGAGGAGGAGGAGGAGAAAGAGGAGGAAGGGGAGGAGGAGTTAGAGGAGGAGGAGAAGGAGGAGGAGAAGGAGAAGGAGGAGAAAGAGGAGGAAGGGGAGGAGGAGGTAGAGGAGAAGGAAGGGGAGGAGAAGGAGGAGGAGGAGAAAGAGGAGGAGGAGAAAGAGGAGGAAGGGGAGGAGGAGGAGGAAGGGGAAGAGGAGGTAAAGGAGGAGGAAGGGGAGGAGGAGGAGAAGGAGGAGGAGGTAGAGGAGGAGGAAGGGGAGGAGGAGGAGAAAGAGGAAGAAGGGGAGAAGGAAGAAGGGGAGGAGGAGATGGAGGAGGAGGAGGAGGAGGAGAAAGAGGAGGAAGGGGAGGAGGAGGAAGGGGAGGAGGAGTTAGAGGAGGAGGAGAAGGAGGAGGAGAAGGAGAAGGAGGAGAAAGAGGAGGAAGGGGAGGAGGAGGTAGAGGAGAAGGAAGGGGAGGAGAAGGAGGAGGAGGAGAAAGAGGAGGAGGAGAAAGAGGAGGAAGGGGAGGAGGAGGAAGAAGGGGAGGAGGAGGTAGAGGAGGAGGAAGGGGAGGAGGAGGAGAAGGAGGAGGGTCTTTTTCTTCTTTTATCTGGAAGCCCCCACAGTCCCAAGTTCCATCTTAGAGTTAAATGAATGGCTTTTCTAGTCACTAAACCCAAATTCAATTTCAGATTTATCTGTGAAAAATTATCATTTGCCCTTCATATTGTTATTCATCTGCTTGGGCAGCAGAGCTCTGAGGGTCATTTAGTGGAGACTACGACTTATACACCCAAATATGGTCTTGGCTATGAGGGGCCTGAGCAGGAAACTGTGTAGCATGGGCCTGTCTTAGTTTCCTCGCTGTGGAGATGGGCAGCTGCAGTGGGTAACAGCATAAGGTCTCTTTAGTTACCTGACCTGTACTAGACCTGGGCAAGGCCTGGTCCTTGAGAGAGGCTGGAGGTGAGCAGCTTCTTACTGGATCTCAGGACCGATGCTCAGGATAATGCTACAGTTCCTCCCCTGCTTCTGGTTTCTTCCTGAGAGTGGCTCCTGAATATCCTTCTTGGACCATCTGTTAGGTTTCTGACTAATATTCTTATTTTTTGAGTCTTACTTGCTCTAGAGTCTAAAGATAAGATGCGTGGCTGGAGCGTTGGCTTAGTGGTGAAGAAGGCTTGTTGGCCTTCTGGAGGATCCGAGTTCAGTTCCCATCACCCACCTGGCAGCTCACAACTGCCTGTTATCTCCAGTCTCTGGGGATCTGATGCCCTCTTCTGACCTCCACAGGCACAGAGCATGTACACAATGCACAGACATACATGCAGGCAAAACATTCATACAGAAAATAAATAGGTAGGTAGACAGACAGATAGATAAAAAAAGCAATCAGTATTGATGTCTTGCCTATCCTGGTTCCCTGGTGAGTAAAGACTTAAGGTTTGTGTTGCTGGAGGCCAGGATAGTCACATTAAATCCACTGCTTTCGGCCTGGTGAGGTGGCTAAAGGCACCTGTCCCCAAGCCCGATGGTCTCACTGTGATCCTGGCACACGCTTGATGGAAGGAGAAGGAACCATCTGCTGCAAGTAACATGGGTAGTGTTGAGGGTGTGCACGCGTGCACAAACAAACAAAATAAACCCGCTGTTTTTATGCCAACTCCTGACAGAGTTTAGAAGCAAAGAGGAAAGGGGAGTGGGATCCTAACCTAAGCTTGGAAGCTTTTGAATGGCTGGGGGAAAAAAAGCAAGCATCATTGCATTAAGCCCCAGTAATCGGCAATCTGCAGGTATGTTATAATTTTCCTTTTTTCAAGAGAACATCGAATGGCTGTAACTGCTTTTGTATTGGAGCAGGGAAGCTCTCCCCCGAATTTGAAAAGCTTTCATCTGCGGTTCCTAATACACACTCCAAGGACGCCACCGTCTTGAGGAAGTACAATTAAACAGGGGGTGCTCCTCGTCCTCAGTCCTCAGGTTTAATTTTCCTGATTACAGTAGATTATGAGCCCTTGTGAGTCTTGGTCTCCAGGAGAGACAGCGCCTTCTTCAGCTCCTTCCAGTAGTTGTTTATGTCAGTCCCAGCCTCTTTCTGCCTCTCGGAGGCTCTTTATTTTTTAAAGCAAGGCAGACAAGGCCTAAAATTATTCCATTAAAGAGGGGCAATTTTTGTAATGGGACTTAGAGTGCTTTGCAGAAGTGCAGGCAAGTTTCTTCAATATCCTGAGCATTATTCGCTCATTTAGTTAAATGATGTTTCTAATTCTCTGGTAATTACACGTAATGAGGCACTTTTTCTCTTCTTGATGAGACTTTAGCTTAATATGAGATGGCGTATTTTTTTCTTCTTCTTTTTTTTCCCCATGGGGATAATTACCCCTTCCAAGGAAAAGCAGGGTTTGTTGTGCAGAATATGGCAAATTATTTTATTTCCTGCCATCTTGACTGCCAGTAAATTATAAAATTAAGTTTCTGTGGCGCATTAGCACCATTTTGGAAAAGGCTGGAGACTTTTTCTTCTCTTAAAAAAAAAAAAAAAGAGCTTTCCTGCTCCAGTACAAAAACCCTCATGTGCTGCTGTCCTCTGGGGCTGTAGAGGCCATTATTCACAGACTAGACTTTTTCCTTGCCAGTTTCTAGTATTCAGATGTACTGAAGCAGCAACATAGGTTTAATTTTTCTGGATAATATCCAACATAGAATGTTCTTATAAGTGCCTTTGTACCCAGGTAATTATCATCATAAGTTAAGTAATATGTCCCTTCTTGTCTCGAGTCTTTTTTCATCTCTTCTTTGGATATCAAATTATCTTTGTGTGTGTGTGTGTGGTGTGTGGTGTGTGGTGTGTGTGTAATACTTCCAATTAGATGCAAAACATCTTAATTCGAATTACAAGAAGGCGACACTAAGAGCAAGAAATTCTGAGTTAATGGTCACTCCATTCAGTTTTTCTTGTTAAAAAGCAAATTTTGAAGAGAGAAAAATGTGGAGAGAGAGGAGACAGACAGATAGACAGAGAGAGAGAGAGAGAGAGAGAGAGAGAGAGAATCATTAAAGAAAACATCATATTGACTTTGGCCTTCTGGATGCAATTATTTTTACGGATTTGAAGAATAATGTGCCATGTATATGTGTGTGTATACTTTTTGTTTTGCTTGTTTCTTTTGGGGGGAAACTTTCTGTGGTAGAAACAGCAGATAGAATGAAACAGAAGGCCTTGGCTTGGGAGCCAGGGCTGGATGAAGGTGGGCTCTGTTACTGTTACCCAGCTGCATGGTTTGCCTCTCCCCTTCTGTAAAGTGGTGGTCCCTGAAGACCAGCAAATCCAGCAGGGAAAGGGTAGTGTGTGTGTATCATTCCTAAGTGACCTAGATATGAAGTGTGTGTGTGGTGCATGTGTGTGTGTGTGTAAGTGTGTAGTGCATGTGTGTGTGTGTGTGTGGTGCATGTATGTGTGTTTGTGTGTGTGTATGTGTGTGGTGCATGTGTGTGTATGTGTATGGTGCATGTGTGTATGTGTATGTATGTGTATGTGTGTGTGTATATATGTGTATGTGTATATATGGGTGCATGGGTGTGTGTATGTGTGTGGTACATGTGTATGTGTATATGTGTATGTGTATGTGTGTGTATGTGCGTGTGTGTGTGTGTGTGTGTGTATGTGTGTGTGTATGCATGTGTGTGTGGTGCATGTGTGTATGTGTGTGTTTGTGTGTATGTGTATGTATGTGTGTGTGTATGTGTGTGGTACATGTGTGTGTGTCTGGTGCATGTGTGTGTATGTGTATGTATGAGTGTGCATGTGGTGCATATGTGTGTATGTGTGTATGTGTGTGTGCATGTGTGTGCATGTGTGTGTATGTGTGGTGCATGTGTGTGTGTGTGGTGCATGTGTGTGTGTTTGTGTATGTGTGTATGTGTGTGTTTGTGTGTGTGTATGTATGTGGTATGTGTGTGTGTGTCTGGTGCATATGTGTGTGTATGTGTATATATGAGTGTGTGTGTGCATATGTGTGTGTGTGTGTGTGTGTTTGCAGCTCCCATCTGACACTGTCCCTTCTAATGATTCTGTTGCCAGATGTCCAAGTGTCGCCATCCCCTACTGACCTCCTCAGACCAGACAGCGAAAATGTGATGCCCAGTGCAGGGTCTGTCCAGAGCAAGGGTGTCAGGGGTGTTCGAATCTCAGATTTTGCAGTTTAGCCCCTGTTCCTTCAACGGGGGTCCCTGAGGGCTTCTGAAAGATGATTCCTCTCGATGGTGACTGAAGGCTGTTTAAAAATTCTATTTTATGGATTGTGTTTGCATGTTTGAATCCTACTGTGTGTTTCGAAAGGACAGAAGGTGTTGAATGTGGGCTGGTTTCTCCAAGTTTGGGAAAAAGAATGTTTATCAAACTTGGTGCATCTTTGTCTCCTGCATAATCAGCCTGAAATAAAAGTCCCACCTCCACCCCCACCCCCACCCCCACCCCGCATGGCCCGTGGAATTCCCATTCCAGAAAGCTCTGTTTGCAGCATTTTGTTTGGAATAGTTACACACTGGTCCCCTCCACTGACCCCTTTGGGTCATCAGGGTGGCTCATATGTCCTTCCTGGTGACCTGCCTTCTTGGTACAGAGGCCCAGTCCCCATCAGGGCTGGGGCTCCTATGTGCCCTGCTCTCCCAAAGTTTCCTGCGGTCCACAATGCTGTGAACTTGGTGGCCAGCGCGCACAAGAGCCTGACTGGAGCAGTTACTCTTTGTGACCACATACTTGACGAGAAGCACCATAAAGGAGGGAAGATTTATTTTTGTTTGGGGTCAAAGATGGTAAAGTCCACCGTGGAGGGGAAGGCAGGAGTGTGAGGCAGCTGTCACACGTGTCCCCAGTCAGAAAGCAGGGGCCATGGATTCTGCTGATCCATTGGCTTTTTTCCTATTTATTTATTTATTTATTTATTTATTTATTTATTTATTTATTGAAACAGGGTTTCTTAGTGTATTTCTGGATGTCTTGGAAATCACTCCGTACACCAGTCTGGTTTTAAACTCAAAGACCCCTTTCTTCTGCTTCTCAGTGCTGGAATTAAAGGCATGTGCCACCACTGTGCTTTTTGATGTTTATGCAGAAGTCTGCTCCATGAGGTGGTGCTCCCTGGATATGGGGGCTGTCTTCCTCTCGGTTAGTCTGCTCTGTACTCTCACGGGCATGTCCAAACCCCAAGCAAGTGTCATCCAGCCACACTGACAGATTGACTATTGCAGGGTCCAGACTTCACGGATCAGCTTCTGAGTGCTAGATCCGACATCCATAAATTCTGGGAACTTGGGCAAGGCCCCTCTTCTCTCGGGGGAGGGGGCACCCTGTTTCTTCACCTGTAAATCAGTGTCGGAATGATAACCTCATTATTTCATAATATTTGCTAGCAGGGTTTGTGACTTAATTGCTCAGTAATGTGAGCTCTGGTCCTGTTCTCACTGCCTCACCCCCTACAGCTTGCCTGGGTAGAAGCAACATCCCAGACATGATTCCCTTAACTTGAAATAGCACTTGCACAGCTTCCTGTGGGCCGTTCTATCTCTCTCTTTCCCAGGCTGTCAGCTTATTCAGACTCCCATTTGGCCATCAAGTATGTCTTAGTTACTTTCCTATTGCTGTGGAGAGATACCATGACCAAAGCAGCCTACAAAAATAGCATTGAATTGGAGGTCTTATTTACGGTTCCAGAGGGTGAGTCCCTGACAGTGGTGGGAAGCACGGCAGCAGACAGGCATGGCACTGGAGCTTACATCTGAATCACAGGCACAAGGCAGAGAAAGAGAGAGCTACCTGGGAATGGCATGTTTAAAGCCCACCCCCAGGAACACACCTCTTCCAACAAGGCCATATCTCCTAATTCTTCTCAAACAGTTCCTCCAACTAGGGACTGAATATTCAAATCTATGAGCCAACGGGGTGAGGGGGCATTCAGATTTAAACCACCACAATGTATTTAGAGTGTGCCCACCATATGCAGGTCCCACTTGCGTGTACTATGGTCAAAAAAGCCCTGTCTTTGTTTTCCCTGAAGGCCTGAAGGTCCATTCTCTACATATAGCCCTATGCTCAGTAGGCCTGAATGGTAGACACGGAGGATCCCTTGTAATTCCAAGCTCGGGAAGTGGAACTAGGATCCCTGAGGGAGCTGGCTAGCAAAATCCATCATATTGGCGAGCTCTGGGTTTAGCTGAGAGACCTCACCTCAGTGAGTAAGGCGGAAGAACAGCCAAAGATGATTCCTAATATAACCACAAACTTCCACAGTATGCACACTCAGAATCAGGTCCTTCCCCCTACACAGGCATGTGTACACACAGGCATGCAAAAACATTCACACACGTGTACATCGTTATCATACACAGATGCACCATACACATATACACGAAAATCAGAAAAAGGGGGCAAAAAAGGTAAAGAAAAAAAGAAATGGAGTCACTGGATCCTGAAGGTGGGGGAGCTCCTGAGACAGCATTCCCGTCTCCCTGGTTTCTTAATGAATCGATCGCTCTGTTTCTGGTGGCGAGGCTCTGGAACGGTCCTCACTGGACACCTTTCCCCGGGGCTCAGGTGTAAAGGCTGGAGACCCAGGGAGTAGGTAAAGAGAAAGTTGGAAAATTCTCCCTTAGTATAGAAATAAACACCAATTTGAATATTCCGTCCTCGAGGTTATAAATAACTGAGTTTTCATTGATGTGTAAGCAGGGATACATTTTGTACAATAATTAGTTATTTGATTACTTTTGTTTTAGCAGTGAAGTAGGAGGACAATTGACAAACGTGAATACCCTAGAGACTGATGGGCCCCGGTGAACTCACTTTATTTATTACAAGATGCAATTTTATTAATATGAATTGACAGTAATTAATTTGCTGGTGTTGATGTTGTTAATAATTGCATGTAATTTATGAAATATTCATGCTGAAGTGAAATAAAGTACGGCAGGCCTCCTCGGGCTTGATTGTTGAGAACAAGTGTGACTAGGCCTGCCCGGCAAAGACTTTCTACTTCAGCATGGTGATAAGCCCAGGGATTGAGACAGAACCATTTGATTTTTTATTTTGGAGTTTGTTTTGAGATAGGGTTTTGTGTTGCCTCAGCTGCTTTCCAGTTTGCCTGAGCATGACCTTGAATTTCTGGTGTCCTGACTCTCTACATCCTAAGTTCTGGGTATGCAATCCAGGCATTTGTGCATGCTAAGCAAGCAGTATACCAACTGAGCTAAGACCCCTAGCATCTAATCTCATAGTTTTAAAATTGAGTCCCAGACCTTTCCCAGGGATCCTGGATTCAGGGAATATCAAAATTCCCTAATGTTAAATAATACCTAATTTCAGTTTTCTTTTCTTTTCTTTTCTTTTCTTTTCTTTTCTTTTCTTTTCTTTCTTTCTTTCTTTCTTTCTTTCTTTCTTTCTTTCTTTCTTTCTTTCTTTCTTTCTTTCTTTCTTTTTCTTTTTTTTTGTTTTTTTGGATTTGGTTTTTTCGAGACAGGGTTTCTCTGTGTAGCCCTGGCTGTCCTGGAACTCACTCTGTAGACCAGGCTGGCCTCAAACTCAGAAATCTCCCTGCCTATGCCTCCAAGAGTGCTGGGATTACAGGCGTGCTCCACCACTGCCTGGCTTAATTTCAGTTTTCTAAAAGTTATGAAATAGTCATTTTATTCCCATTTTACAGATAAGGAAATGAAGGCCAAAAGACACGTCACAGGCAAGTCGATTTGTCAGACACAAACACAACTCCGGGACCTCTGCCTCCTAAGTCCAGGACCACAAAATAAAATTTGATTTTGCTTTTATTCCATTTTTATTTTCTGCCTGTGAATGAAAGTATGGATGGCTCTTCCTCTAATTCAGTTTGGCCTCTTGTTTCTAGAAAAGGATTGCAGTTAGAGAGCATCTCAATTGAATTCTGCTAATGCAGTCAGTGGTGTGGGGGCCCCTAGTGGAGCCTGTGCTCCTCCGGGTCCAGGCGCCTCAGTCTGCAGGCTTGTGGGAGATGACCCCTCTCAACCCTGAGGCCTTCAGGCCAGGATCTCGAAGGAGCAGCTGTGAGGTTCTAGAACATGCTCAGCCCTTCACTGAAGTCCTGACTCATTTCTGAACTACTGGGACGTATTGTATTGTGTTTTCTTTTTACACCAGGCCTGCATGTTATGTAGCGGTTCTGCTCTCAAAACTCAGAGACGGGGTCTGAGGTCGTTGACCACTGTCAGTCTCAGCTTTCACTTGTGAAATAGGGATAGAGAAGTGTAAAGCATAGGAACTGCACATAAGTGGAGAAGTGCCCGTCTCCTCCCTTAGGGGTTAATTAATCCAGTGGACCTGGCAACGGAGCTTCTCCTAGGAATGGGGATCCCCTTAAGACAACTCATTTATCCATCCCAGGATTCCTGCCCCCACTGATACATGCCCTGCTAGTGGAGCTGAGGTTCAGCTGGTTCTGCCCACCTTTCTGAAGACTTCCGCAGAAAGGTGTGTGTCAGGTTCACCTCCCCCACCCTGACCTGCCCTCCAGCCCTGTGTCAGAGTCCAAGCATGCCTTTTAACTCCCTAATTCACCACTGAGATTCCTTGCTCCTTTTCTACAACTCCCCTGTGTGCTGGAACTCACTGCTCACTATGTAGAGCAGCCTGGCCCCAAACTCACAGAGATCCACCTCCCTCTGCCTTTTAGTCCTTAGGACTAAAGGCATGAATTGCCAACTGGCCATGGGCTGGTTTTTGTTCCTTCTCTTCCTCATTCTCCCTACAGGAATTACAACTTGCTTGCCTGGAACTTCCCGTGGAAACTGTATATTGCCTCTGAGCTTCCGTGTATCCTTTCTTAACGTCTTTTATTAATGGGAATGAGAACCCCAAAGGAGGACTCTGATTTTCTGGGCATCATGTAATGACATTGCAGGCCTCTTCAAAAATCCCAGAAATACTTTATTCTCGCGTGTAATTCTTTATTTGGTGGAAAAACATCCTCCTCCTCCTCCTCCTCCTCCTCATCATCATCAATCCATCAAACCAGGCCCCAGCACCCCTAATCTGCATCAGAATGTTTTTATTCCAGCAAGCTTTGGAAAGGTTAAATGACATCCTGCCTAGAGATTTATGACTGCAGGGCCAAGTCATGGGGCTTGGGTTAGACTGGTGTCTTCCAGGACTCACAGGAGTGAGCAAAGCTATAGCATCTTCCAGAACAAGGGCAACAAATATGAAGAGGTAGGCCAGGCCAGGGGTCCCTTCACACCTTCCCTGAGCCGACACCCTAGGTCAGAAGCATGGACCGACAGACACATCTGTATGTAGATAAGGCAGTGTGCTCTGCGGTTGTGGCCACGGATCCTGGAGGTCAACTCGAGTCAGTAGGATGTGGGGCAATCTCAGCTCAAGCCTCCATACTAGTTTTCTCCTCAGATTTGTGCTTCATCAGTTTGAGGAGAAAATAGAAATACTTTCCACACAATATTTTCAACCTGGGAGCGTTTTCCCAATGAGACCTGGGACACATTTTCTCTCATAATTATTTTTCCCAGGTGTCAATGCTGTCATTTTTTTTTCCAGCAGTGTCCTTGTGTAACCTCAGGTTTCAGAGAAGAAAATGCAAGGTGAATTCACGGCACAGTAGTTGATCTGGAAATGTGCTTGGGATCAGGTAGCTTATTTCCTCTCTTTGTCTGTTTCTTTGTTTCTTTCTCTTTCCTTCCTTCTTTCTTTCCTCCCTCCCTCCCTCCCTCCCTCCCTCCCTCCCTCCCTCCCTCCCTCCCTCCCTCCCTCTCTCCCTCCTCCTCTTCTTTCTTTCTTTCTTTCTTTCTTTCTTTCTTTCTTTCTTTCTTTCTTTCTTTCTTTCTTTCTTTCTCTTCCTTCCTTCCTTCCTTCCTTCCTTCCTTCCTTCCTTCCTTCCTTCCTTCCTTCCTTCCTTCCTTCCTTCCTTCCTTCCTTCGTTCCTTCTTCCTAATTATCCTGAGTTAGTAGAACATGTCTGCTTATAGAACTGTTGTCAGGATAGGCAATGGGTTATGGGGTGTGATTGTCACTAGTTTTAAACTTGCTTGGCTTCTCTCATGGTTTCATTTTCTTATGCTTATTGTTCCTCTCAGAGCAGACTGGAGAGACCAGTAACTTCTCTGCCTCCAACAGGGGAGCAATCTTGGGTGTAGCTGTTGCCACACTGCAGACTGCTTCTCCTCTGCAGTCACTCCCCTCAGACAGCCCCTTTATTCCCTGGTTGCCTTTAGGTGAGCTCTTTACAGACTGACAACACTTGGTTCCACACCTGACCTGTTCTTCTCAGCCTCTGCCTTCCCCCTGACAGCCCTTGAACAAGGAAGCCAACCTTGGAAAAAACAAAACTTTAAACACAGGCAGCACTTATTTCTCCCCTCTCTTCCTTCTTCCCTGTGCCCCTTTCGTTTTGTTTTTGAGACAGGGTTTCTCTGTGTAACAGTCCTGGCTATCCTAGAACTCACGGTGTAGACCAGGCTGGCCTTGAACTCACAGAGATCTGTCTGCCTCTGCCTCCTAAGTCCTGGGATCAATGGAATGTACCACCACACCCAGCTCCCTTTAACCGTTTCTGAGGGTATAATTCAGAAGCGTTTTACATACAGTGTGGTGAGACTATCAGGCTGCTCTGTAGCGAAGGACACCGTGGCTGGAGCTAACAGAGGGGCATTTGTGTTGGCTGGTGCTTTCCCATCCCACACATGTGTCCCATCCCCACGTGTTTTCCTGATGTGATAATGAGAGTATTTCTTAGGCCTACTGCACCAGGACTCAGGGTGGCCCCGGTGAGAGAGACTGGCTGAGGAGTTCTTCCAACTTGGAGGCCTTGGTCTTCTGACACATCCTTTCCCACTGTTCAGTGGCAGCGCCTGTCTCTCTACATTGCCTGACCTGTGCTGTGAGATGAGTCTAATTGTGAATAATAGAGGTTGGCCGAGCAACAGCCTGCTGGGGAAAAAACCCCAAGCATCAGTGTCTGAGGGGGAAAACATCAACTTGAGTCAGAGGAACTTGGAGGGGGTAGTACTGCATGGGACCATTGTTTACTGGAGTTCCCGGAACCAGGCCCAGGACGAAGCTGGGACTCTCCAGTATTAACCTAGATTTATTCACTTCGGTAACTGCTGAGGGAAGTCGGCTTGGGTCAGTGTTCTGGTCTGCTGTGTTAGTTATGGCTAACTAGTTACGACCAGTTATCACTTGACACACCGCCCTGACCTCAGTGGCTCCTTACAAGCAGGTCTGTGTGAGATAGTTTGAATGAGATGTCCTCCAAAATACTCAAGCTTGTGAATACTCAGTCCCCAGTTGGATGGCTGTTTGGGAAGTATTGGGAGGTGTGGTCTTTTGGAGAAATTATGTCACTAGGAAAAGGCTTTGGGTTTCAAAACCCTCCCAGCATGCCCAGTGAGTGCTTCCCGTGGCTCAGAACCTGAGCCCTCAGCAGCTGCTCCCATGTTGTGCTGCCCTGCCTGCTGCCCTGGTCCTCACCATGATAGGAATGGACTTCTATCTCTCTTATATGTTCCAAATAAACCCTTCCTTTTTATAATTTGTCTTGGTCGTGGTGTCTTATTACAGTGTGAAGAAAGCAACCGGTAGATACACTGTATGTCAGGACTCTAAGAAGGACTTCTCTAGATGTTGTGACTCAGAGCTTGTATTCTTGATGTGTGTGTGCGGAGGAGCTCTAGTCATTTCCAGACTCCATTGGGATTGAAGGATCCACACCCATGACAGCTCTTCTTCGTGTCTGGCAAATTGGTACCAGCCACTGACAGGGAGCTCTGGTGCCTCAGTCTGTGGACCTCTTTCTAAGGCTATTTAAGTGTCCATGTAACATGTTGATGCCTGGGACTGAGTGACCCAGGAGAGGTGAAGGTCATGACTTTTATGACCTAGCTTGAGGGTTCCCAGTCCTCATTTCCACAGTATGCTGTTGACTACACAGGATAGCCCTATTTCTAGAAGGGCCAACACAAGGCTGTGGCTATCAGAGTGACTGTCAGGACACTTGCACCTATAAGGAATAATCAAGTATGGTCAACATAGTGCGAATAAATGGTCTTATGAGGGTAACGTGGAATAAAAGGTGTTTTTTTTATTTTTTTTATTTTTTTATTTTTATTTTTTTAACATGGCTCTGACCAACACATCTGAGACAACATCAGGGATAATGGCTTATTCTGACTCACCAGCTCGAGGTTCAATTCACAGTCCGTGGCTCTGCTGACTTAGGATGTGTGAGGTGCGGCATCACGGCAGTGGAAACATGTGGTCGAGGACTTTCTCCACCTTATGGTGGACAGGTAGCAAGCAGAGAGTCAGGAAGAGACAAGGAACCTGGTAGAACTCCCATCTTTTCCAAAACTCTCCCCAAATTGCGTCACCTGCTGGGCACCAAGCATTTATCACTGAGCCTTTTCAAATTGTAAGGATGAGAAGCGGTGCCCGTGGGTGGCCTTTTGGTGGTTCAGAGCTCAGAGGTAAGACAGATATACAGTTAGCTTCATGTGTCAATGAAGTGGAAACTTCTGGTTTCTTTGAAAAGTCAGTTATGCCAAATGATGTTTTGCTGAGGCACAGAGGTGAAAGGATGTCTTTCTAAAGCAGACTAGTGAAGGAATGTTTTCCTGAAGCAGACATGTGAAAGGATGCATGATGTTGAGAAGGAATATAAATATAAGCCAAGAGATGGTGGATGACGCTGGATGGTATTGGTATGCCTTGCCATTCCTTAGTGGTCATATAAAGAAATGTACCAAAAAACCTCTGGTGGTGTTCTGGTGACTTTTTTGTCACCTCCACAGACTTGGGCCAATTGACAGAGTGAAATTGAAGTTTCTGGATATGTCAGCTGATACAGACTCATACGGAGTTTTGCTAAGACAGACTCAAGTAGTGTTTTGCTGAGGCAGGACTCATGATATTTGGAGGGAGTATAAATAGGATTCAGCAGAGAGTGAAGATGGTGTTTGCATAGCTAGCTTTGCAACGCTTCTTTGGTCTCCCATCTTGGTCTCTCATCTTTGTCTTCCCTGATCTTCACCGTCACTGAGGAGGCACAGCGGAAAACTTCTGATGCTTCTGTTTTCCTTGTTGTTCCCACTCACTTGTACCAATTGCTGGAGGCCTGGCTGTTTCTGCTGGATCATGCCACCCCTGCTGATTCATGTTTGCTATCCTGACTCCAGGAGACTAAACTGGACTGCTGGTATCCTGACAGCAGGAGATTGAAATCGTCCCAAGAAACTACTCCTAAAAAGCACACGGCCGAGCCTCTCAGCTTCTTCTGGATGGAGATGCCGTTGCTGATTTGTGAGAACTGAATTACTGATATCTTGACAACGCAGATTGGATTTCCCCCCCAAAAGAACTATTTCTAAACAGGTCCACTTCACCCGTATTCTAATAACCCTTCTTCTCCACTACCTTTGGTAGGTGGTGGGCTATAAAGGAGGTTAAAGCATTTAAGAACTCTTATTAAAAGTAGGCTTTGAAAAAAGAAGCCAACAAGCAGCAGCAGCAATTGTAGCTACCATGGTAAGATAAGGCAGATGAGATGTACAGCAATTGTAAACACATGTTAGATTCCCAAGACAATAGGAAGAAGATATTGGAAACTATTCATTGTAGCACTGAACTGGAATTTTGGTAGTATGTTAAAAGTACTTCACATGCATATGTGTATATGTGTGTATATGTGTCATACGCATATGTGTGTGGGATTTGTGTGACTATGTGCAAGCTCATGGAGACCTAAGGAAGACGTCAGGTGTCCTGCTTAAATGCTTTCTACCTTATTCCCTTGAGGCATGGTCTCACTGATCCTGGAGCTGGACTGGCACCCTCTGGGCCCAAGTGATCTCTGTGTTGCCCACAGCGTTGGAGTTACATGACCTTAACTAGTCCCTTCCCTTCCCTTCTCTTCCCTTCCCTTCCCTTCCTTTCCCTTCTCTTCTCTCTATCTTTCTTTCTTTCCTTCTTTTTTTCCTTCCTTTCTTTTATGTTTATTTTGGGGGTAGTGGTGGTAGTTCTGAAACAAGGTTTCTCTGTGTAACCCAGACTGTCCTGGAACTCATGTAGACCAGGCTGGCCTCAAGCTCAAGAGATCTGCCTGCCTCTACTTCCCAAGTGCTGGGATTAAAGTTTTGAGCACCAACACTTGGCTATCTCTGGATTTTTTTGTTTAGTTTTGTTTTTTGTTTTGTTTAGTTTTGTTTTTTGTTTTGTTTAGTTTTGTTTTGTCTTTTGGATTTAGTGTTTTCGAGACAGGGTTTCTCTGTATAGCCCTGGCTGTCCTGGAACTCACTCTGTAGACCAGGCTGGTCTTGAACTCAGAAATCCACCTGCCTCTGCCTCCCAGAGTGCTGGGATTACAGGCGTGTGCCACCACCGCCCGGCTATCTCTGGATTTTTAATGTGGGTTTTGGGGACTTGAACTCAAGACCTCATGCTTATTCAACAAGTGCTCTTGGCTGCTGAGCCATCTCCCTAGGCCCCAAAACAGTTTTTTAAAACTAAAACACATTTCAACTGTTTATTTTTCTTTGTTAATGTGGCTTGGAAAAAAACTTTACATATATATCTAGCTTATTTATTTGTTTATTAATTAATTTGTTTGTTTGTTTATTTATTTGGTATTGAAGATGGAACCCAGGGTCTTCCGTGTGCTAGGCAAATTCTACTACAGCCATATTGTCAGTGTGTGTTTCTTTCATGCAGTGCTGGCCTAGACCATAAATACAGCATGATCCTCTCATTAAAAGCTCCTTAGAGGGCTGGAGAGGTGGCTCAGCGGGTAAGAGCACCGACTGCTCTTCCAAAGGTCCTGAGTTCAAATCCCAGCAACCACATGGTGGCTCACAACCATCCGTAATGAGATCTGACACCCTCTTCTGGTGTATCTGAGGACAGCTACAGTGTACTTACATATAATAAATAAATAAATCTTTAAAAAAAAAAGCTCCTTAGAGCTCCCAAGCAAGGGTCCAGAACACAGCCAGTTCCTAAAGAATATACGACAGGCAGCCAAAGGCAGAGACAGCATCATGCTCTTTGGAGTCAGACAAACCTGGATGCTAATCCTGGCTCAGCCAGCTCCTGAGCCTTCTGTGGAGTGGGTCTCTGCTCATCCGTATCATCTCCATTCAAAGACCTGTTCATGGAGGGCTTAGCAGATCTGGCTCCTGGTTCAGTGCCGGGTGGCTTTGGGCTGAAAGCCACTGGGCTAGGGGTGGGAAGAGTCTGAAGGGTGTGGCAGGGAGGTGGCAGGGTGGCAAGCCATGTACCTCCTCATATATCTCTGGGCCAGACTGCATATTTCCTCTTTTGGGCTTTGGATTGGTTCCTGAACCCACTGGGAGATAAGGGCAGAACATCTTGCCCAGCACTGGCTGTCTTGTCCCCTGACCCAGCCCAGGGGACAGCTTGGAGGAGGAGCCTTTTGACAGAGGAGGCTGGTCAGGGGTAATGGGGAGGGCACAAGAATATTTCAGAAAATCAGCCCCCACCTCTCCGAGGAGTCCCTCCCTTGGGGCTGCCCTTCCTCCGCTCCCCTGCCAAGAGCTAGCTCTGGGCTCCACATCCCCTGGCTGTGCCTAAGAGGACCCAAGACACACAAAAGGGAGCCGCATTTTCTGTTATCAAGACACAAAATCCTTACACTTAATTAAAACGTGCCATGGCAACGGGCCAGGCCTGTGAAGCTGGGAGCTGAGGGGCTGCACTGC
This sequence comes from Apodemus sylvaticus, assembly GCF_947179515.1. Lineage (NCBI taxonomy): Eukaryota > Metazoa > Chordata > Mammalia > Rodentia > Muridae > Apodemus > Apodemus sylvaticus. The sequence continues at coordinate 74,000,463 of NC_067472.1, read as the reverse complement.
TGAGGGCCATACCCACGTGCCATCCCTTTGTTCTGGGCGCTAGGAGGGGTGACTGCACGGAGTCTTTTGTGAGTGCCCCCTTTGTTTGCATTGTGGGGCAGAAAACCCGCAAGGCCTCCTTGAGGCCTATGCCTGCAGCCTCTTTTGAGCCAGTGCTCTGGTCAGGCAGCGAGACCGGGAGTCTGAAGCAGGTTGGACTCAGCCTGCATCAGCTGAGGAGCCTACTGCGCACACAGGTGTGAAAAGACAACAGTCCCTGTATTCTGGACGCACTTGGGAGGGACAGAGCATATTATTCTCTGAGCTATGGAAGGGGAAACAGTTTGGTGCCAAGGTGGGGGATTGGAACCTGGAGGTTTCCTGCAGGGGGAGCTCTCTGGGTCCTGTTTAGTTGAGTACAGAAGGGAAAAGATTGAGAATGAGGCTGAAGGTGAGGAGGGGGGGAATTTCCTGGAGCAGCATTAGCCCAGGCATGGGGGGTGAGGAAGGGTTTGTGTGTGGTTAGGGATGGATGTCTTAATGTCTCAGGAGAAAGGGTGGGGACTGTGGAATGCTAATCCTCTTTGGTTAGCCATGGGAGAGCAGTTGGAAAAGCAGCAATGAAAAGCATGCATCTTCACCTGAGGCCACCAGGTAGGTACCTGTCCCCTTAGTGAATGGCTGAGGTGGGGGTGCAGTTGGACTCCCCCACTGACTGTATAGTGGCCCCCAGTGAGGACGGAATGAATGGAGAGGAGTAGCAAGCCACCAACCCTGAAACTCACAGCATCCTGCCCTCGCCCCCCTCCCCGTCCCCTTCCCCCACGAAGTGGGTCTGAGTTGAGCAGGTGTCTGATGAAGCCAGTACTGAGGATTGACTGTTGTCAAAGCCACAAGGCTCCAGTTTAGCAGCCAGGAGAGCAAGTCACTGCAGCCTCCCACTACCCTAAATTAAGGTCACATTGAGGCTTCATTGTTTGCTGTGCTGGGAACCAAACCCAGGACCTTGAACATGCTAGACAAGTGCTCTAACAAGAGTTACATTTCTAGCCTTACTTTAAGGCTTTAAACCAAAACAAAATGAAACAAAACAAAAACAACAGCAAAAACAACTTGTTCCAGATACTTTTTGGCTGTGTCTGAACTGGTGTGTGGAGAAGGGAGGCTCTTGGATTGGGTGTGTGCTTCAGACCTCTGGCTTACATTGGGAAAAATGTCCAGCCAGGTAGAGCATGCAGACACCCAAGGAGGGAGCCTAGAACCTCATGAATGAACCCTATTTTATGTAGTACCTAATTATGTAGTATTGGGGATCGAACCCAGGGCTTTGTGTACTCGAGGCAAGCACTCGGCCGGCTGTGCTCCATCCCCAGCCCTCTGAATTCTTTGAAAAGCTATCAATATAGAGGCTATGGAGCCCCGTGGACAGTGATTTTTAAAATCATTTCTCTGGCATGAGACATTGCCCGGTCCCTTCCAGTTTTATCCCCCGCTTTCTCTGGGCTGGCCTGGAAAGTAAGGAATAATTCTTTTAAAATAAATATGGGGTGCTGAGGCAGATTCAAAGGGCCTAAGGTCTGCTGGGACTTCTCATTCCTCTTGGAAGGAGCAGGACTTGGAACAGCCTTAAAACACGAAAGATAAGAAGGCTCGAAGGCGGAGATGATGATTCCTGTGGTTCCTCCAGGTACCCGCAGAGCCCGTGGCAATCTGCCCCACAGGGAGCCTGCTCCAGTGAGAGGGAAATGGCCAATTCAGGACTGGTTGGAAATTGGGCTCATAATCCGGCCATTAGGGAACTTGACTCAATGAGCCAATGAGAACTTTTTGTAGTTGCTCAAGAGAGCACCATTCTTAATTCTCCCTCTCTATGGCTGGGGAAGATGAGCACTTTATCTGAAACTCAAGTGCCCAGACTGAGAAGTGAAAGGAAGCAGCTAGTGTGAGGAGGGGCAGTCAGCTGCGCCCTGTTACTCTGCGGCTGCACAACCACACTGTGTTCTTGGTATGTGGTCCCAGGAGCAAGTGTTACCATCATAGATGTGACAGGGTCATCAATGACCGTGTGTCCATCAGAGGCTCTCTGTCTGCTAAGATCCACAGAGGGTGCTGGAGAGAACCCTGATTTCAGATCAGCACATGGAAACGGCTGCTGAGGCTTCTCTAGTGGCACTGGATGCTCTCTTTGTATTGTTTGAGGGTCGGGATTAAGCCTGACTTACGCTTTGGCCAGCTTGTTGCCCAAGGTATATACCTGGGTGCAGTTTTGCTAGACAAATACAGTACTGGGGGATTCTATAGTTTTGGGTTCAACCAATTGTGGATTGAAACCAACTTTAAGCATTTCCATGTCTAAGGCAAGAGATGTGGCTCAGTCGTGGCTAGCATTCTTGAAATCCTGGCTTTGATTCTCAGCACTGCACAAGCTGGCCATGGTGGTGTGCACTGGTAGTCTCAGCACTTGTGAGCTAGACATGGAGAATCAGGAGTTCAAGGTCAAATTCAGATGCATGGTCATTTCAAGGCTAGTCTGAGCAAAGCGAGAACCTGTTACACACACACACACACACACACACACACACACACACACACACACACCACGTTTCTATACTGAGCACATGTAGACTTTCTTCTTGTCATTATCTTCTAAATAATATGACAAATATTTTCATTGTCTGGGGTGTTATGTAAGTAATCGATAGACTATTTACAGTACATGAGGAGAGACACAGTTATGTACACTATAACGCTATGGACTTGTGTGCCTGTGGATTTTGGAATAATCAGGTGTCCTGGATAAGAAGTGGGGTCTAGGAGAACTGGGGTTTACCATTTTTTCTACCTTAAGCCATTGGATTTTGGACTTTGTACAAAAACCTCTCTGAATTTAATATGGTACACAAACTCGTGGTCAAAATATTTGGGTCTAGGTTTTGTGAGTGTATAAGGTTTCCATTATCCCAGACATTTACAGAAATGATGTCAGCATCTGAGAAACTGATCTTTTGATCTATTGTTTCCTCTAGGTAGGCAAGGAGCAGTTAACCACAGGTGAAGGGTAGCATCCTTTCACCTGTGGAGTGTGGGACCATTGGCTCCAGCAGTCCTTGTTATGAGTAGTCCTAAGGATGGGTAATATACTTTTAGACACTGTGTGTTTTGATTGATGTTACAAAATGATTAACATTCACAAGGAATGGTTTTGCAGTGGACTGGGAGGAAAATGAAATCTTAGAAGGGTAGATTGGGAAGATGATGTTGGGGAGTTACTTCTGGGGACTTTTTGTGTTTCCAGTACAGGCTTACTATATTCATCCACATCAATGGATAAAATTCCAGCACAAGGAAGGGTTGGTGTGGGCATTCTGCCTTCTTCTTTTCTATTTCACATACCTATTATTGATTCCTAGAAATCTTATGATGTTTTTTATATCAGTGAGACAGTTTACAGATGCTATCAGCAGAACATTATGTTCTAAGTCTTTAAGTGAGCTCTACCGTGGCTGTTAGTGTTAAATTATTAACTTGACATAATACAGAATTACCTGAGATGTGGGGTTCTGGGAACAGTTGTTGGGGATTATCTTGAGGCAGGGAGACCTGCCCACTGTGGGTAGTGCCATTCCTAGGCTGGTACCCGTGACCGTGTAAATGGAGAAAGGTTGCTGCGTAGCATGCATTCACCCTTCCCTGTTTCCTGACTGTGTGATGGGCTGCTTCAAGCGCTGCTGCCTGGATTTTCTTGCCATAACGGCCTTTACCTTGAACAGTGAGCTGAAATAAACCTGGAAGTAGTTCCATTTGAGTATTGTATCACAGCAGACAACTAAGAAATGCAGTGTCCTCTTCAACTTGCCCAGAATTCTTACCTTTGGGGCCACTGAGGTTGCTTTCTTGATTGCCTTCATCATCAAAATGGAAATAAGAGCGCCCTCTATGCACCTGGAGGTGTCTCTGTTCCATTCCTTCAGTAGTCCACTAAGTGACAGCAGGCACCTGAACGTCCAATGGGCACTTAATTCTTTTCATCTTCCTGCTGCTCGCTCCTGTGGTTATAAATGCCTCGTCCTGTCTAGCACATAAAGGCTTGCAATACATGGTTTCTGAAGGAACACAGCTCATTGAAAGTCTTTACTTTTGTGGGGTTGGAGAGATGGCTCAGTTGATAATGTGCTTGCTTTGCAACCACAAGGACTTGAGTTTAATCCTCAGAGAACACACCAAAGGTCTGTGGTGCACTCTTGGGCTCACTGGTTTGAGGAGGCAGAGATCGCTAGACTCCTAGAGCTCACTAACCACCAGCCAGCCTAGCCTACTAGGCAAGGTTCAGGCCAGTGAGGGATACTGTCTCAAAAAGAAAAAAAAAAAACAACACGAACAGCTGTCCTCTGTTCTCTGGCTTTCACATGCATGCGCACATGTGCACATATAACTGCATTCTCACACGTTTGTGTACACACACACACACACACACACACACCTCAAAAGTTCAAACAATATGCGAATAAATGATAAACACTCTTTTGCCCTCTGTTTTTGTCCTAATTCTCTGTGATTTGATTGACAATTTGGTGTATGTTATTCAAGACTTTAAAAATACAAATATAAGCTACATGCACATCTATACACAAACAGCATTGCACGTGGACTGGTGATATGACTCAACCTGTAAAAGCACCATGTTAAGCCTGGTGACCTGAGTTCAATCTCCGGGACCCACACCATGGGAGGAGAGACCTGACTCTTGCAGGTTGTCCCCTGGCTTCCACACATGCATGAACACACAGAGCAAGTCATTAAAATGTAGAAGCTGCTCAAAAAACCACAAACACATACCATATACGGAGATGCTGTGCACCCCCCCACCCCAACCCCCGTGAAAATGAGATCATTTATTCTGTACTATTTAAGTGATTTTTTTCTGTCTATTTTTTGGCCTTTGCAATATATGGTAGGGATTGTTCCATTTCACTTGATATACAGTGATCAGGGCTCTCTAATAATCTGTTTACCCAACCCATTGTTTCCCACAGCATAGATACTATGGCCAGCACTGATCTAGCCGCCCTTGCACAGCTGTGTGGAGGTCTCTGTGCAGAGATCCCTAGAATAAGATAGGACTTTTTAATTAAAGCCCCCAGCGCAGGCCCCAAGCCTTGGAGGGCTGCTCCATAAATACTGGCTGATGACAATGCCACGGTGTCATATTAATTAGAACAGGAAAAGACCCATCAGGGCAACAAACGCACATTGACGGGGCAAACCCGCTCTGAGAAGGGAAGAGAGAACACTTAATATTCTCATTGGCAAAGACAAAAACCATATTAACTGTATTAAGTAGCAAGTTACATGTGCACCAGCATGGAAATCCGTTCCCAGAGGAGGGCTCGCTGGACAGAATGCATAAAGACGCCACATTAAAGATGAAACAGAGGGATTATTTACCCAGCATAGTTACCTAGAAAATATACAATTTGATCTAGATAGAGGCTTTTACCGTATAAATTATTGTGGCCTCTACTTCAATCACAAACAGCCTTCAAGTTGGGCAATTGCCTTATATATATATAAAAAAAAAGTAGAGCCGAGAACAGTTTCCAATTGTCTGGAATGAGCTTCAGAAACAGGCAGCTCGCTTCTGATGGAACAATTTAAGCTGCTCGGCTTCTTATCAGATGTGGACATCATTTTTCAGAAGGGGTAACCAGCTCAAATTAAATAGTTTTGCTGCAGACAGTCTGTCTGTCTCCCCTCCCCCAATCCCCTCTTCTCTTCCACACAGGGTCCTGCAGGCCTCTGCTAATTTAGGAAGATTGGTCTGGGCAATGGTGAAGCGAGATGAATAGAAACAACTTTAACAGAGAGAAAAAATGAGTGATATTAAAAAAAAAAGAAAAGGAAGGGAAAAGAATAATAGCGGGTGGTCAGGCCGATTTGACAGGGGAGGCTATATCCCTGCCTGGTTGATTGTCTCCTAAACCCTTCTGAAACCCTCGGTTGTATTTGCAAATGATCTTCACTATGGTCCAAGAGTTCAACAGGAAAAATAATGAGCAAAAGCCATGAGTTGGCTTGAGCCAAATAGGGCTCTCCAGTCCTTGTGAGGAGAGGTGAGAGGGAGCAGCTCCCGGACCATTTTGACCAAATTGCTTCAGTTCAGGCAGTGAGGGGAGTGCATGCGGGGGTGGGGGCTGGGCATCCTTATTGCCTCACGTGTTGCAGGGCCTCCTCTCTCTTCCTGCTTCTCCTCCATTTTCACTTGGGCCCAGAGTTCAGCTGTGGAGAGGAGGGGCCTCTTCCTCCATAGGCCAGTGGAGCACAGGATTCCTGTTCTAGGGCTGTGAAGAGTAGTGGCTACCCTAGAGAACTTCAGGGACTCCAAGAGAGGCCCTCCATTTCCTCTTCCTTTCTCTCTTCCTCCATTTCCTCTTCCTTTCTCTCTTCCTCTTTCCATTCTCCTCCCTCCCTTGTTCCTTCTCTCCCTCCTTTCATCCCCCCCCCCCATCCCTGCTCTATCAGGTCCAGCTCTCTAACTGGAAGTCTACCCTAAAACTCTTCATGTACAAATGCGTACTCACGGATCTTAAAACATCATTTGGAAATCATTTTAAACATACGGGAGGGGAGCTCCTCTGTTACCAGTCACTCAGCACTGCTCATTGGCATTTTTGACCATATTTGCTCTGTTGCCTGAAGTTTCTGCCTCTACTGACTCTATAACCAAGCAACGTTAGCATAGTTGGAATCGTTCTGTGTGTATGCCCTGAAACAAGGGCAGTCTCTATTTATTTATTTATTTATTTATTTATTTATTTATTTATTTATTCATTCATTCATTCATTCATTCATTCATTTCAGTTTTCTTGAGACCAGGTAGCCTAGGGTGGTCTCAAATATACTTTGTAGCACAGGATGACCTTGAACTCAGAACTTCCTGCCTCAGCTTCCCCAGGACTGAGATTACAGGTATGTGCTTTTGGTTTATGCAACACCGAGCATCTAACCCAGGGCCTTGTGGTTCTCATCTTAGGCCAGGATAAAGCTGGTGTTAAGGGATGAAGCTGCAGACAAGATCATCAAGGCCGAGAGCCGTCCTTAGAAAAGGCAGACAGGGAAGGCAGGGCCTTTCTGCTGTCCCCTTCCCTGTAGAAATTGTCTATCAACAAAGGATGGGTCAAACAGTGCCTCTTGAGCCAGGTCGAACCACAGGGATTTGTACTCCTGATGTTTCTTGGTGGTGTGGTCACAGGCTAACAGCTTCCCTTCTGGGTCTCCATTTCCTCATCTGTTTCCTGTATGAGGAGATGGTAGCATCCTCACCTCATAAGGCTGGTGAAAGTCTGAGGCGATATCCTGGCAGAGAAATATCTCGTGTATACGAGAGCATCTGCTACACACACACTTAGCCATAAGAACCATCACCATCATCATCATAAAGAACTGTATGTGAAGCACATGGTGTGTTGTGGGGTTCTATACATGTGATAGCTGGAAAAGAGGTGTTCTGTGGAAAGGTTCCAGGCTGCCTTAGTGTAACATGTGCCATTAAATGACTGATCACATACGTGCTCCCAGGGTTAGGAGCAGCCATGTGACCACTCTCTCTTCTAGAACTAGCTAGGTACAGGATATAGAAAGTGATGCTAGCTTTGCTACCAAGGTACTTCCCTAAGAGGATGGGCTGAAGGGAATGTTAAGTATGGTTTAAAAGCATCTCCCCTCATTTCTTCAGAGGGGGAGGCATGCAGAAAGGGTGGTACCCATGGGGACAGGAAACACTCCCTTGATTGACTATGCCACTGGAGCCTTTTCTCCCAGGCTCATTACATCGTAGGACTTGCTTCTCAGAGTCTGAGTGAGACACGTTGTCAGATTGACTCAAGTTCGCAGACCCTCAGCTTTACCTCAGCTGTCTAGGAATGTAGGCGATGGAACAGCAAACTCTAAGTCATGGCTTGTTCCCCTTGTCAATTGCACTTGACACAGAAGAATGGGTCCCAGACTCCCACCCTTGGTGATGGATGGTGTAAGTTCAATTGGCTTGAAAGTTCCACTTGGCGGGAGCTCCGAGGCCACATCCATCACGACGGCTTTCTGCTCCGGCTGCTGCACTGTCCTGGAGAAGAAGGTCTGTGTTCTTCACACCTCTCCATTTTTGGAGGGTGGATCATTGCTGGCCATTCTCAGACCCTGACAGGAGAACCCTCTTGTGTGACTGGATGGGATGATCTCCTTTGGCTCTTGAGCAAAGGAGCTGTGGATTTCGCCTTCTTTAGGGTTGGCACTCATCCTCTCTGCTCAGTCTAACCACACTCACTCTGAAGAAACCTTCATTTAACCCAGAGAACAGTTCCTATGTTGTTATTGTTTGAGGGAGGCCTCAGAAGAGACAGATGGTAGATTAGTTAATCATTGGGTAGACCTTGCTTTTCTCATTTCTATGTCAGGCTACCTGACAAAAGCAACTTGGGGGAATTGGTTTTGTCTCATAGAGGATGCAACCCATTATGGTCAGGTGGTTCCAGTGGAGCAGAAAGCGGACTGTTGGCAGGAAGACAACCCTGCAGGGTCTCCAAGAGAGCTCTACCTCCTAAAAGTTGTGTAACCTTCCAAAACAGGGCTACCACATGCTCAATCACATGAGCCTGTGGAGGACATCTTACATTCAAACCATAAGAAGTGAGAACTTTGAAGTTCTGCCCATGCACACACAGACACCCATATATACATATGCATATACACACATACATATACACTATTTTTCACTTGCTTATAAGATGAGGTCACTCTAATTACAAATAGGAATTATAAATCATTCATGATGACTTAAATTATATCTGGTACTCGTGTGTGTGTGTGTGTGTGTGTGTGTGTGTGTTTGTTCTAGGGGATCTCTTTGCACAGTATCTCTTTAGATCCCTCAGTTGGTGGATGGACTTTTTACACAGAGGTTAAAGTAGAAGGCTCCAATCCTTCTAGAAGCTTAGGCTTGGACACAGTGTCATTTCTGCAGCAGTTAGAGCAGGTTGCAGGTTGTTTGAAGGTACGGGGCGGGGGGGGGGGGGCAGGTGTGGTTTACTGGCAACTGCTGAGGTACAGAGGACCAGGATAACCAAAGATGGATGATGCAATCCAGAAAACATCCGGGTCTCTTTTGTTTATTTAGCTAGCCGCCCAAAGAAAATAATGTTCATAAGAAACATAACATTGCTAATTAAGCTTATTGGGCATGGAGACTATTTCCAATCTTCTACCTTGTCCTAAGTCCAGAAGCTCCACCCCATCTCTGAGGCAGATGGAGAGTTACTTGATGCTGATTTTTCCCACATCCTATCTGGGCTTCCATGCTTTGTGGGCACTGTTACCATCATTTCCCATGTGGCCCGTCTTTCTTCTGGTGTGTCTGTGACATCTGTCCTCTGTGCTGCTGCCAGGCTGGTCCTTCTAAACAAGTGCGTCTGTTGTGCCACTCTCTGGCCCTAAACTAGTCAGCAAGTTTCCTTTATTCACCCATAAACTCTAAAACCTTACTCTGTTTTTCTCAGCCCTGCCGCAGTCACCATCCCAAAGTCTTGGCCTACTGCTCGGATGCAGGGCTGTTCTTCCACTGTCCGTCGCTCTACTCTCTCTGGTCCCTTAGCCACATGTGCTTAGCTTCTTTCACACTGACCTTTCCTCCCAGGGTCTTCAGGTTCCTTTTCTCTCTCGCCCACCCCAGGTCCCAGGGACACAGTTTATTCTTGTTAAGCAATATGAAAAAGATTTTGGGGGAAATGCAAGCCCCCATTGTCACCCCATTACCACCCCCTGTTAGTGTGTGGGACTGTGAGGCATCCCTTCCTACTGGACTCACAGTCTAAATGTGCTTCCTTTGTGGGTTGGTATCTATTTGTTTACACTTCAAAACTATCAATCCTGTTCTGTCCTTTGAAATGAAAATTAGGAGAAACTTTCTCCCGTAAAACGGTTTCTCAGATTTTGTTCTGAGTGTCTGAGACTCTCAAAATTCATGTTGACGCCTAATCCTCATTGTGATGGAGACACAGGGTCCCTGCTGGTTGATATCAATGATCATCTTGACACAATCTAGAGCCACTAAGGAAAGAAGGCTCTGGGTGTGTCAGTGAAGGCTTGTCCAGGTCAATCAATTGACATGGGAAGACCTACCCTAAATATGCCAACATCCCGTTGGCTGGGGTCCTGGAAAGAATCAAAAGGAGAGACCGAGTAGGGTACCAGCAATCCGGTCCCTGCTTCCTGGCTGTGGATGAAGTGAGAGGGGATCCCCCACAAGCCTGCTATCATGCCTTCCCTCCGTGACATCATGCCTTCCCTCCATGACATCATGCCTTCCCTCCGTGACATCATGCCTTCCCTCCGTGACATCATGCCTTCCCTCCATGACGGACCATATCTCTCTCAAGTGTGACTTCCTTCTTGTCAGGTCTTTGATCACAGAAGTGAGAAAAGTCACCCAGAAAAGGGCCTTTGGAGGCCCTGTGTCACAAATAGGGCTAATGTGAGAGGACTGTGTTCATCTACTATCTATCTCTCACATGGCAGATGACGTCATCTTTAAAGAATGAACCTCTACTCAACACATAATCTGCCAACATTTTTATCTTGTTTTTTTTTTGCATCCTCTGGAGCTATGGAAAATAAAGGTGGGTTATTTATAGCTGCCTGGTGTACAATGCCCAGGTTGTAGCGACCCCACTGGGCTGGGACCGGCAGTCACCATGGCCGCACGTTGTCCTTTCCAGGTCCTGCTTTCTGTAACCTCCACCATGGCAAACAGGGATGTTTGAAGTCTGGGCAGAATATTGATCGGAGAGTGCTCCTTGCCCCGCTGGGTTCCTTGGGGTTTAGAGATTACAGATTTTTCTTCAACCACAAACAGAACAGAGCAACACACCAAGTGTCGTGTTTAAAATAGGACGTAGAGGACGCAGTGTGATTCCTACTTGGTATTCTCTGTATCAACTTGGATCATCAGAAAGTGAGCCCTCAAATCACACTCAAGTACGCTTTTATAGAATTGCTTTTATGTAGGAGGTTGAAGTCGGTCAACAGCCCCCTCCACACGCCTAACCTCTGGCCCTCTGCCCTGGAAGTAGGAAGATCAAATTTTGGTGGCATCAAAATAAAAAAAAATGGACAAAAGAAACAATCTTTGTCCCTACAGTTCCCCTGTGAACCATCCTTGACCATGGGACCTCACATCCTAAGGAGAGACTAATCATCAGTTAGGCCTGAGGAAACTCGGGGCCAGAAAGATGTTGTCAGGGGCTGCCGCTAAAGATGCCTAATGATCAAAGGGAAGTTCTTCGGTGTGTGTTGGCTTCAAATTATTTCAAGGTTTTCCCAGGGTATCTTCAGGCAAAGGGAAGGGAAATGTTTTCACAGATCCTCTAGACACTGGAGAGTTGGAGTTCACAGATTACTCAGCATTCTGTGCCATCTTGTCTTCGGCGCTTCATGTTTGCTGTTTCTCTCATGGCGGCGCTGGTTAAGCTTATCCTGGGCTAAGTGCCTGGATCAGCGACTCTCATCCTGTGGGTCGCAGCGCCAGAGGGTGTGGAACAATGCTTTTACTGGGGTCACCTAGGACCACCCAGAAAACACCGAAAATTACATTACGATTCATAACAGTAGCAAAATCACAATTACGAAGTAGCCACAAAATAATTTTAGGGTTGGGCTCACCACACAGGAAGAGCTGCATTTAAGGGTTGCAGCGTTGGGAAGGCTGACAACACTGCCAGGCCACAGCACCCTTTAGTCCATATAGACAAGTTGACTTGTTCGGTTTTTCAGAGAACAGACAACTCTTTCTTTTGGGGAGACTGTCCAAATGGAGCACGAGGTGGCGTTTTGCAAAGTGCACAGAGAAGTGGATGATACTGTGAATCCACAGCTGCAACCTATGGATCCAAAAATCTAGAGAGATACCGGGCATTCTTTCGCAGGAACGGATCAACTCTAGTCCGTAAAAAATTTAAATGTCTTAACTAAAACAAATATTTGTTGTTGCAGTAGAATAATGCCCACCTCTGGTTTGGACTGAGAAAGGGCCTCCGGTGCCGGGCACACTGGCAGCCATGGCCCAGCTCCACTCACTTCTCTTCGAGCTCCGCCCACTTCTCTTTGAGCTCCGCCCACTTCTCTTCGAGCTCCTCTTTGAGCCCCACCCCGTTCAGCCCTTCCCAGCTTTAAAACCCATTTGTAACCATCACTCTGTGTCAGGTCTATTGATGAAGCACATTTTCTCCCTTTGCCTTGGTGGCTGCATGCAGGGACAGGCCTGGCCACAGATATGACAGGGACGTCCAGCCTCGCACCGCCAGTGGCGCATGAATCACGTCAGAAGGGGTTGGTAACCTGAGCCCATCTCGCTTCTCACCACAGACCTCCATGACACTCCTTCCAACTTAATTTCAGCCTAAGGGATGCTTTTAAAAAGATTTTAGAGCTCAAAAACATCTCCTCAGAAGAATTGTAGTTACATTAAAAACTAATTATCAGAGCTTAGGGGTATAGATCTGCTGCCATATTTTACACAGAGAGCAATTCATCTTCCAGGCCATGAAATATCATTACATAATAGGTTAAAGACACTAACCCAGGGGATACTGGGGAAAAGATAGTAAAATCACTGGAAAAATGATGCACGGTGAGATTATGACAGAATAGCTCTGCTCTCTTGTAGCAGCTGTTTCCAACAGACACAATTTAAGCCTAACACCCAAAATGAGCTGTGCATAAATGTGTGGGCAGCATGGTTTTGTCTTGGGCCCCCAATGTTAAATGTCATATTTATCTCTGAAGCGCTTTTTTTTTTTTAAAATTCCAACTACCCACAAGTTGATTGGAAGACTCTTCGCTCTAACAGTGTGGACCTTCATAATGTGGACCTTGTATGTATCAGAGTCTACACACCACACACACACACACACACACACACACACACACACACGAAGGTGGATATTACTATTATTATTATTATTGTTACTGTTGTTGTTGTTGTTGCTGTTGCTGTTCATTTGAGAAAGCTCTGTGGATCATGGTGTTTGTTAACAGGAAACCCAACTCGAAATGGCATCAGTGGTGACTTACTATTTCAAGTAACTGAAGGAGGCTTCAAGTCAGAGATTCATTACTGTAGTTATGAACTCAGTTGCTTTCTATGCTTTTTGTCTTCTAAGGTGTCCACTTCTTCTTCAAGCAGATACCCTTCCCATTCCCAAGATGGCTTTCAGTAACTCCCAGAAGATTACATCCACTGGGTATCTTTGTCCCAGTATCCACTTCAAAAGTCCTGGAGTTTTTCCTGAATGGACTATCTTTGGCCATGTGGTCATTGCTGAATAAACGCATGGGCTCATGGGCTTAGCTTAGATCGCTGGTCCTGCCTCTGGGGTTGGTGATACAGTCAGGGTTCCTGGATACATGAGGACCTCAAGTGGTAGTCATGGAAGCTTCAGATAGTATGTGTGTGTGTGTGTGTGTGTGTGTGCATGTGTGAACACAAGTCTATACAAGTTTGTGTGCATGTGTGTGTGTTTGTAAGTGGGGTACCCATGCATGTGTGTGCCCATGCAGGTACAGGTCAGAGGACAGCCTTGGGTATGGCTCTTTAGGAGACATTTGCCTTGTTTATATGAGACAGAGCCTCTCAGTGAGATGTGAGACTCTCAGCATAGGCCACTCCCACTAGCCAGTGAGCTCCCAGGGATCTACCTGTCTCTATCGCCTCTAGTTCTGGGATTATAGGCGTGCAATAATTCCTGGATTTTTACGTGGGTTCTGTAGGATTGAACTTGGGTCCTTGTGCTTATAAAACAAATGCTTTATGGATTCAGTTCTCTTTCAACTCTGAAGTTCCAGATGTTTACCACAGACAGGCAAACGGTCCATGGCTCATGAAGGTAACTGTTGACATACTTATGTTGAACCCAGGTAGCTCCTTCAAAGGGCTTTCCTCTCGAACCTTTGTCATTCTAGCATCTCCTAATACTTTATGCTTTCTTCACTGCGAATGTCACTCTGACCTTCGTGACACAGAGTTGTGGCAAAACACCAATCCCAGAAAAACACAGGAAGTGTCATTTAATGGTGTAAAATGGTGGGAAGGACCAACAACAGAGACCCAGTCCCCCATTAACCTTGGATAGGTCACTTTCCCCAAGACCTCCACCTTCTTCACAGGCAAACAGAACAATCGATGCTTCCTGTAACATAGATCAAGCTAGGCAGTGCCGTTTGAGCCAAACGTTTGTGTGCACCCAAATGATCTCTATTTGGAGCATCTGTGTCTATTTTGTCCCAGATCTGAACAACTGGCATGAAGAGTGGTTCGTTTAAGCCTTCAATAGATTTTATTCAGCTAAGTATCTCATTGATGCAGTCTGTCAACATTGTCCCCAAAGAAAGGCAAAGATCTTCAGGAGAGCTTTGTGAAACCCTCACCAAGGCCGAGGCAGGACACGCAATCATAAGAAGCTCTTAGCTGCCTCTTGTGGAGTTGGAATGATTATGTATGTAAATGTTATTCTACCTTTAATTAAACTACAGCCTCATTGAAATGGAAGGTGGAAAGATCCCGACTCACTCCGTATCGGATGCAATGTACCTTTGAGGTGGGAAGAAAAATATGGAAGTAGAGTTGGAATCAGATCTAGGACTCCTTCCGTTAGTGAGCTGCCACGTGGGTCCTGGGACACCATCCAAGGTCATTTGTAAGAGCAGCAGCTGCTCTGAACCACTGAGTCAGCACTCCAGCCCCATTGTTTTTTGATGGTAGTTATTCTGACTGGTGTGTGATGGGATCTGTTTTGATTTCTCTGATGATAATAGATATACTAGTATTGCTTGTGTTCTTTTTGGTTCGGTTTTGGGAGTCTTATGCATTTAGAAGTTTTGCCATTCCTGACTTTTCAACTTAATCAGAATATAAGTTTTCATAAATTTCTTTTTATCTTTAGTTATTAGGTCTCCTTTTAATTTACTTCCTTGTTTTCCTTCTTTACATTTCTGTTGATTACCTTGATCACTCTTGTTTATTTTGAAACCAGCTCTTTGTTTCATTGTTTCGAATTGTTCATTTAGACTCCATTTAATTAATTTCTTGCCTGATTTTTTAAAAAATTTATTTTATGTAAATAAGTGCTCTATCTGTATGTATACCTGCAGGCCAGAAGAGGGTATCAGATTCCAGAACAGATGGTTATGAGCCACCATGTAGTTGCTGGGAATTGAACTCAAGACCTCTGGAAGAACAAACAGTGCTCTGAGCCATCTCTCCAACTCTCTTGCCTCCTGTTTTTAAAAAATATTTCCACATATTAATTTTGAATGTTTTTTTGTTCTTCCCTTTCTAAGGCCTAGAAATACACCATTCAATTATTTATTTAATGTTCATTTGATTATTATTATTACCTACTTAATTTATTTTGGAGACAAGGTCTCATACATTCTAGGCTGACCTCTGATTATTTTGGTTGATTTGTTGTTGTTGTTTAGACTAACCTTGCTGCTGATGAATATTTACATCATCTACTTTTATTGCACTTAGATTCATTAATTTCTTTTATGTCCAGCAATGTTTGTTTTATAAATTGGTTTACCAAAATTTATTGCACATCTCTTTATAATTGGTAAACTTCTTGCTGGATTCCTTATTAATATGCAGGGGCTTTATCTCTTCTAATTCTGGGTTGAGTCTATGTCTTAGTTAGGGTTTTACTGCTATGAAAAGACGCCGTGACCAAGGCAAGTCTTATAAAGGACAACATTTAATTGGGGCTGGCTTACAGGTTCATAAGTTCAACTCATTATCATCAAAGTGGGAATGTGACAGCATCTAGGCAGGCATGGTGCAGGAAGAGCTGAAAGTTCTATATCTTTATCTGAAGGCTGCTAGCAGAATATTGATTTCCAGGGAGCTAGGATGAGGGTCTTAAAGCCCATGCTCACAGTGTCATACTTCCTCCAACCAGGCCATACCTACTCCAACAAGGCCATACCTCCAAATAGTTCCATTCCCAGGGCCAAGCATATTCAAACAACCATATTCCACTCTCTGCCCA
The DNA here is from genome assembly GCF_947179515.1 of Apodemus sylvaticus. Classification (NCBI taxonomy): domain Eukaryota; kingdom Metazoa; phylum Chordata; class Mammalia; order Rodentia; family Muridae; genus Apodemus; species Apodemus sylvaticus. The sequence continues at coordinate 73,984,396 of NC_067472.1, read as the reverse complement.
TCCCCATACATTTGTTAAAATATATGAGACTATGGAGGCCATACCTAAACATAGCATAATAAAAAAATTTAATCCAACTTCCAAAGTCTCCATAGTCTATAGCAGTCTCAAAAATGTTAAAAGTCCAAAGTTCAAAGTCTCTTTTGAGACTCATCCAATCAGTTAACTATAATCCTCAAATCAAGACAGGAAACCAGCTGGGTAAACTCCAACACTGCATCCCCATGTCTGATGTCAAAGTGGTTTTTAGATCTCCAACTGTTTTTCATCTATGTTGAGTGCAACAAACTTCTTTCTCCTGGGCTGGTTCCACTCCCTGTTAGGAGCATTGCTCAGCAGATATCCTATGGCTCTGGCATCTTGAAAACCTTGGGGTCTCCAAAGCAACTTCAATGTTGCAGTTTCTTGTTTCAAATGTCTGGGATCCACACATTATCTTCTGGCTCCTCCAAAGGGCTGGTGTCATTTCTCCAGCTCTGCACTCTGTAGCACTCTAAGCTCAGGTTGAAACACTCCACTGCCACTGTTGTTCTTGGTGATAATCACATGGTACTAACATCTCCAATACACTAGGGTCTTCTGCTGCAACTAGGCTTCACCAATAGCTTATCATAGGCTCTCTTCATGGTGTCAAGCCTCAAATCCTTTGTATGACCCCTTCAGCCCTGGGCCAGAAATTACAACTGAGGCTGAACCTTCACCAATGGCCTTCTATGGCCTCTCACAGTGCCGAGCCTCAGCTGCTCTTCATGACCCTTTCACGCCTTCAAAACCAGTACCACCTGGGTGACTCTTACACAGTACCAAGCACAGTTGTAGCACAAGGTAAAACCTTGGTTATCTCTAGAACATAGCTTCTTTGTGCTCTCAGAAAACACTTCCCAGAAGATTTCACTTCAGTGATGCTGGTCTCTTCTTAATCACCTCCAGTTTCTTAGCTCCAGCTAAACAGCATCAATTGTCCCAGTAGTCTCTTTTATTTTTCACTCTAAAGCCAGAGCCTCATAGCCAAAGCTGCTGAGTACTGCTGCTTGCAGGAGCTGAAACTATGCCCCCCCCCTTGTTCTATTATATCTTCACCAGCTTTGTTATCCAACTCCTTCACGGCCTAAGCTTGGCTGTCCTGGAACTTGTTCTGTAGATTGTCCTTGAACTCAGAGATTGGCATGCCTGTCTCCTGGGATTAAAGGTGTGTGCCACCACACCTGAACTTAAACTTTTCTTTACCTACAACTTGTTCTGTCCCAGGCTGGCCTTTATCTCAGAGATCTGTTTGGCTTTATCTCCTGGAATTAAAGGTGTTTACCACTATGCCCAGATATAAATTTAACTGGGTAGGGTCTTACCCCAAAGTCCCATTTTCTTAATCTGCTATCTCCTAGAACACAGGATTTGGCTCCATTTTACTTCCTGGTGCCCCTTTACTACTTGAACCATATATTTTATATTTTTCCTTTCTAAGCTTGCTACACTTGTTCAAAATGTTCTTCATGAGACTTAACCAGAGAACAAAGTCTTTGCTGGGCTTTTTTGAGACTTGCTTTATTAATACAATTAATATAAATCTCTTTACCTTAGCCTCAGCTAGAGTCTTTAGACAAGGGCAAAAAGCAGCAACATTATTCACCAAGATACCACAAAAACAGTCTCTATGCCACATTCTGCAATTCTTCTCAGACAGCTCTTGGGCCAGGTCTGCACAGTTCAAATTATTCTCAGCAACAAAATCTTCCAATTCCTTCTATGATGGCCCTTTAAACCCCATTTAAAACATTCCACCACTTTCCAAAACCCAAGTCCCCAAATCCACATTTTTCCAAGCAAAAGCATGGTCAAGCCTATCACAACAATACCCCACTCCTGGTACCAACTTCTATCTTAGTTAGGGTTTTACTACTATGAGCAGACACCATGACCAAGGCAATTCTTATAAAGGATAACATTTAATTGGGGCTGGCTTATATGTTCAGAGGTTCAGTCTATTGTCATCAAGGTGGGAGTATGGCAGCATCTAGGTAGGCATGGTGGAGGCAGAGCTGAGAGTTCTACATCTTCTAAAGTCTGCTAGTGGAAGACTGGCTTCCAGGCAGCTAAGATGAGGGTCTTAAAGCCCACACCCACAGTGACAACTTATTCTAACAAGACCACACCTACTCCAACAGGACCATACCTGCAAATAGTGCCACCCCCTGGGCCAAGCATATAAAAACCATCACATTTTACTTTATCAGACATGACTCTAGCCACTGCTGCTTTTCTTTGGCATCCATTTGTTTGGTGTATCACTGTCTGTCCTTTAACTTTCAGTGTCCATGTTTCTTCACCAATGAGGTGTGGGTTCTTTCAGAAAACAGGCAGTTTGACCTTGTCTTTAGTCCAGTTGTATAGCCTGTGTCTTTTGGTTGAAGAGTTAAAAGTCATTTACATTTAGTGTTATTATTGACATATATTTACTAATTCCTGTAATGTTTTTATGATGTTTTGAGCACTATCCTTTTCTTTTTTCCATATGTTTTTGGGAGTTTGCTGTTTTATACAGAGTTAAGCATGGTTATTGCTTTCCTAATCTCATCTGGTTACTTGTCCTGATTATGAAATTAATTCTTCCCTGAGTGCTAATGTTTATGACAGAGCCTTCTCCCCCTACCTTGTTAGCTTAGTAGCCAGCAATTGCTTTAGTGCATTAATCTTAGAACATCTTTGTTACTTCATCAATTTCAATAGATAATGTTTTTGTGTATAACAATCTTGGTTACCACTTATTAACTTTCAGGACTCGAAGTATATCAATTCCAGGGTTTTCTGAATTTTTAGGGTTTCTGATATGAGTGTGCTTTTGTAAGTAATTTGGGGTTTTTACTTTTGTGGCTTTCAATATGTATTCTTTGTTCTGTAATTTTGTCATTTTAATTGTAATATGTCGTGGTTACTTTCTTTGAGGGGCATGAATATTTGGGGCTCTACATGCCCCTTTGAGATGGAAAATTTTCTTCTGTTTTTCAGTTTGTTTCTCAGTTTCTGCCCAGTGAATTCCTAATTTTGTCTCTTGACCATCCCCAGAGCTCTTGAAAGTTGTGGTCCTGATAGTTTTCTCCTTATTTCTTGGCCTTGGGTTCAGTTTCTACCTGAGTTAGTCTCTTAGTAATTGTGTTTTGTATTTGATTGACTAAATTAATTTGTAGCATTTTATTTACTTGGTCAATTACTCATCTATGTTATTGATTTTCTGGTCTATCATATTTGAATTCCTTTCACTTTTTCTTTCCCCTCTTTCCAGTCATATTTCTTGCCCCCCATAACACACACACACACACACACACACACACACACACACACACACACCAACACTTTCTACACTTTCCTGTCTTAGTCTCCAAAGTACTGATACTGTGGGTGTGTGATATTATACTTGACCTGAATTTATGTTTTTACTTCTTTTATCTGTTTGAATCCTCTTTGGGTTATTGATCTATTCTTTCTTTTTTCTTTCTTTTTTACTCTCTCTTTATCTCTCCCTCTCTCCCTTTTCCCTCCCGTTCTCTCTCTCTTTCTCTTTCTCTCTTTCTCTCTTTCTCTCTTTCTCTCTTTCTTTCTTTCTCTTTCTTTCTCTTTCTTTCTTTCTTTCTTTCTTTCTTTCTTTCTTTCTTTCTTTCTTTCTTTCTTTCTCTCTCTCTTTCTATTTCTTTCTTTCTCTCTCTTTCTCTTTCTTTCTTTCTTTCTTTCTTTCTTTCTTTCTTTCTTTCATTCTTTCTTTCTTTCTTTCTTTCATCTCACTACATATTCCCGACTGACTTGGAACTCTCTATGTAGACCAGACTGACCTCTAATTCTCACAGAACCTCCTGCCTCTGCTTCTTGAGCAGGGATTAAAGGTGTGCACTGCCACACATGGCTCATCGCCACTTTAAAAACTAGACTTTGGAATTTTTTGTGTGATGTTTCACCCACTTCAGCATCTTTGGATCCAGATGCCCAGGCACTGCAAGCTTTGGGAGGGTGCTCTGTTTTAATATTTCTGAGTTTCTGCACAGCAGCGTGCATATCTCACATGATATTCCAGCTTGGTGAAGACAGAAAAGCTCTGAAGTTTACAGCTTCTTTCTTTCTCTTTGCTCAAATAATTTTAAGTCTTGGATTATAGACTGAAGACCATAATTTGTATACATCTACATGTTTAATGAACACATAGCCAGTGGCAGTGGGCACAACTTGACAAGACTGGAGTCTTTCTCCAGGGCACTAAAAGGTGACTTACACAAGAACCTGCTGATGAGAGGAAAGGGACAGGCTCACACAGAGCCACATGGGAATGAGGTACAGAGAGGCAAGGATCTGAATGAAGTGTGTGTGCACTTATGCTTTTAGTGTCCTGAGGGTCCGTCTCAGAGCTGAACCACAGGGAGGATGTGTGGACCTGGTGGGATTAGTGATCTTCCAGAAGACCAGGACTCACTTCTGTCTCTGCACATATGTAGCAAGGAAGGGCTGTGCAGACACACAGTGAGAAGCCAGCGATCTACAGAAAGAATACTAGATCTAGAGACAGAATCCTCACTGGACATTAATCCTGTAGCTCTTTTGATCTCAGACAAGAATAGTAAGAAGTAAATGTGTGCTGCTTAACCAAGTCAGCCTCTGATATCGGGTAGCAATCATTGAAACAGACTAATGGCCTGAGAAATCATCTATTTCCAAACATCAGGTTTGGCAAACTTTGAAGCCAAGGCCTAGATACTAATCCAGATTTTGCAGGCATACAGTATCTGAATGATTCAACTCTGTATTGATGTGAAAATGGTCCATTAGGCAGCACTGGCCATTCATGATATATAAGTGAACAGGCATCAGCTAAAACTTTCCTGGTGAACACTCAAATTTGTATCTCATATAGTTTGTACAAGTCCTGGAATATTGTTCTTTGTATTAAAAAGACTTTATTTATTTATTTTTATTATATATTTTTATTTTCTATATTCTTTGTTTACATTCCAAATGATTTCCCCTTTCCCAGTTCCCCCCTCCCCATATGCCCCATAAACTTTCTTCTCCCCACCCATTCTCCAATCACCTCTCTCCTTTTTCTCTGTCCTGATATTCCCCTCCAATGCTAGATCAAGCCTTTCCAGGATCAGGACCCTCTCCTTACTTCTTCATGGGAGTAAAAAGACTTTAAAAACTGTCTGAGTTCAAAGGCCATATAAAAAACATGACTGTGGTTTGCAAGCCCTGGTCATAAAGAGAAACTCTTCATGCTAAACTGTAGTTGAATACGCCAAACCATGCTCAATGGATAATAATTCTTAAAGGGAGAGCAAGTTCTAAAGTAGACACCTTTAACTGTGGTACTGTGCTTACCCAAGGACACATTCATATGTTCTCCTCACCCTATGCCCATCCAGAGACAGAATCTTGTCATGTACCCCAGGTTGGACTCAATTTTGTCATGTAGTCAAGTTTGGCCCACAGTACCTGATTTCTTACCACCAGAATGACTTTTGAGAAATGATTGTCATTTGCAAACCAAGTATTTGTGCATAACTTGCATGTCAGATGTTATATTTCTAGATTCTTATGAGGATCAAACAACATTTCAAATAGTTTGTTTTTCAAACTCTATCAGTCATGTCCAAGTGGGACTTTGGATCCATCAGGATTTTGGTGAGAGGGAAAGATGAATTTGAATCTGGCTGGCTGCTCTGGGATCTACGTGTTAGCAGTTTCTTGGATTTCCCCTGTCCCTTAGAAATGGGAGCTAACAGTAGGAGCTTGTGCTGTGTGTGAGCATTAGCGGTCCACTTTAAGAACCACATGCTCTTTGGTTGTGTATGTTTAAGCTCACTCTCCCCTGTGGATGCCTACCAAGCCTTCTCTCCAGTGGTGGTCAGTGGGAAGAACTGCTCTGTGTGTGTGTGTGTGTGTGTGTGTGTGTGTGTGGTGTGTATCCATTGGCCACCTTAGTATCACAGAAACTGAATGACTGGAAGAAGCTGTAGTCTTCTTTATGCCAGAAACCATTATTAAAAGGAAAATAAAGTTAGTAAAGACAGGTGTGGAGGAAGCTAGGTTGGAGGAGGGGGTGGCCAGTAAGCAGGCAGAGTTCTAGTTTTATTTAGAAAAAATGGAAAATTATAAACATTTTTAATTTTCTTGGAAAACTGAATGGCCTGTCAGCCCACCCAAAGTATTAAGAGCCAGCTGGATCGCTTGTGATTCACCTATCAGGACAAATGTCCTGACTTGTGACCAGCTGCCCCATTTTCTTTGATGAACAGAGCTTTCTCTGAAGTAAACAGTTAAAACCTAATTGGATCATTGGTGTGGTGTCACAGTAATTAACGGACAGCCTGGAGTGGTTACATAAACCTCAGCTGGAGCAACACCAAGTACTGAGGGAAGCCGGAGGCTCTGTGGGATCCAGCCAGTACCACCATTGTTCTTGGTGATGGAGAGAGACCGCGGAGTGTCTCCAGTATACACCGTGTGTTCTGCAGCGATCAGAATCAACGATGGCTGACTAGTTGCTTTGATATTATGCTTAGCTCAGAGAGGATGAAAATGGCCTCCAGAAGGGTATGTGACGTTCACATCGATCTTGTGTCTTGTTCATCGGCTCAGATTGGAATGCGGATACCAACTTGAGTTAGTTTAAACCTAACAAAGGAAATTCACCTAAGGACCCAGTGGGAAGGCAGGTAGGCAGAGCTCTGGGGAGGAATCGCTCAGGGTCCATATGGGAAGCTGACAGCTGACAATCCTCTCCAGTCTCCTGCTTCTCTGAGGACTAGCCCCATTGGCTTGACCTTACCTGGAAGCTTCCTTGCCCAAATTCTAGTCCACGTGGGGACTCCCCACAGTGTTTCCACATTGCACAAGTTGGAGTGTGAGTAATCTCCGAATCATAGGCCCTAGCAAAATGTGGGTCATCATTAGGAGACAAGAACTTCCCAGGAGCTAGCTGCTTTTTCAGTGGTTTTTCAAGGCAGTGTCTCTTGTAGCTCAGGCTAGCCTCACACTCACTATGAGGTAAAGGATGACCTTGAACTTCTGATTCTCTTGCCTCTACCTCAAAAGTGTTGTGATTATAGGTGAGCATAGCCATACCCAGTTTGTTTGGGCTGGGAATTAAACCCAGGATCTCATGCATATTAGGCAGGTACTCTACCGGCTGATTTACTCAATCCCAGCCTGCTACCTTCAATTAATTGAAGTTTGTATGCATGTATGTATGTAAGCATGTATGTGGGTATTTATTAATATATATATATATATATATATATATATATATATATAATAAGTCGATCATTTTCAGTGCTGAGTATCAAATCCAGGCTTCTCACAGGTGAGGTAAGAAGCCCAGCAGGTTGGTTTTCATGCTCTCGTTGCTGGTTTTGGATGAGAACTCCTGACAGTTTAATAACGGGCTCTTTGGACTGGTCTGCAGGAGCCAATTGGAACACACTGCTGTTCTCCTCTCTCTTTGGCCGCTCTGAGCAACTCCCTAAGAGCCCCATTTTATCTTCCACATTTGATGTCCTGTTCATCATTATCTCCATTTTGCAGATTGGGAAAATGAAGCCCAGAGACCTTTGGCTACTTAAAGTCACACAGTTAGTCAACTGCTGAGCAGAAATTCAGATTGGGGTCCACCCTTAGCCTCAAAGCTCTCTTCCCACCGGCAAGCTTATTCTGCTGCTGGAAGAATTCAAAGTCAGGCGCTTGAATGAGAAACCGGTGGAGGGATTGCAGCGACTGGGATAGAGGGAAGACACTGGCGGGAGAAGGAAGACACAGGCTGAGTAAGACAGAGAGAATAAAGCCATGGTGCCGTTTCTCGCCCCGGAATCCAGATCTCAGGACAACCGCTTCTTCTCTTCCTCTGGTCTCTAGGGGCAGGAGACCCGTATTGATTTTATTATAATTTGGGGTTTGCAGCAGCTCCGGTTGACGTGAATAGGGGATGGATGCTCATTTCTATCCTGCCCATTGTTGGCCACCCCCCCAGCCACTTTGTGCTCCCCTGCCCTCAGGTACAGGGCCCAGTTAATTCTTCCTGCAATTACTATTCATGGTCAGCTAAGCAGAACTAATGCAGCAAACCGGCTTCCTTTGAAGGTCACATTACGGGTCTCCAAGTCCCTGCCACAAGGGAGCTTGCCAATGAGACACTCTCAACTATCCTAGGAATTTAATTTTCCTTTTTCTGAATTTTTCAAGTCTACCTATTGAATTCTTTCATGGGCTTCCCCAGGAAGCCTGATGAGATAGCCAACCAGACAAGAGCAGAGTCAAACTGTTGTTAGCATCTAAAGATGTTTCTTCCCTGACAGGACAGGGTGGGAGTACCTGTCCCTGCTTGTCTGAGAGTGGCTGGAAAATTATACACACATTGTTATGGAGGAAAGGCTAAATTCAGATTATTTCAAAACAGTTCGCAAACATTTCAGGTAATTTCCTGGATAACAAAAGCAAGAAGAAATAGTCTTTAAAAAAGGAATTAAAAATCATATTTTTAGAACAGCAAAAGAGACCTCATAACAAATGCATGATGTCAGTTTATAATATTTCAAATGGTCCAAAATGGTCAGAAAATTCACTTAGCTGCTTTGGAGAAATCCTAATGAGGCTAAAATGATGACACAAGCCAGCCAGTTCCATCCTGGGAAAGATCAACACAGTATGTCTACTGTTCAGCAGAGAAGACTGCCTGCCACAATACTGTTCTATCTTACTTTCTTTCTTTTAATAGTTAAAACAGCATCAGTTTTAATGTTTGTCACTTGAAGAAACAAATCCAGGAACAAACTAACATCTGATTGTTTTATTTATTTATTTTTTCTCCAGATATTTAATGAGTTCAAGAATCATGTAGCCATATTCCATGAAATGTGATTACTTGTAGTGGAGGCTGCAGCCCTACTAAGGCAAATGCATCACAAGATAGCTAAAAGCTTTATGCAAATGTATTTCTGTTCTTACCTGCTACAATGTAGTCTGTGATGTAATGCAGGGTTAAATAAGACTGTAAATTTTTCCTAATTTATAGACCTTAAATAGATGAAACACAAAAAAACTTCTACTTCAACAGTTCTAAATATTTTGTTTACTAAAACACTGTTAATTCATTGCAGATTTTGTTTACACTTTTTCCTTTCTCAGATTTTATTCTCTCTCTCTCTCTCTCTCTCTCTCTCTCTCTCTCTCTCTCTCTCTCTCTCTCTTTCTCCCTCCCTCCCTCCATCTGCCCTCCCTCTCTTCTCCCTCGATTTTAAGACAGTGTCTCACTATGTCACCCAAGACTCTTCAGCCCCGCCCTCCTGAGTTCTGGGCATGTGCAATCAGGCCTAACTGTATACTTTCTTTTTAGGTCAACAATTTTGTTTGTTTTTCTCCTTATCTTGAAATTGATAAATAGAATTTTGATGCCAGCAAGTCTTATGTCTGTAAGATTTTGTTTCTCATTTTGCTTTCCCTATAGAGCTCTGGATCTGGTGATCTGTAGGTTTCTCTGGTACCGAGTCATCTACACAGCTCCTACCTCTGGGTTTCAAGTTACCTTAGTCTTGTTAAAGTGTTTATTGATTTCTAGAAGTTACCATCCACTCTTCCCCACCTTAACAAAATGAGGTGACATGCACAGACCCTGAGCAGTGGTTGGACGAGGCTCTGCATGTCTGCTGGGGCTGGGTCTCCAATGCTCAGCATCCTGCTTCCTTTCATCCCCATCCCAGGGTCCCACGAGTGCCAGGCCTCTCAGCATCCAGTGGGGAAGCCCACACAAAGACAAAAGCTGGGATGCCAAGGAGCCAAGGAGTCAAGGAGTTGCTTAGCAAAAGACCCAGGACACTGACGTTCCAAACTGTGGGAAAGTGACCCTGCTCTCTGTGAGCAGTTTTCCTAGTGTTCAGCTCTGAGGGAGCATGTGAGATAGTCCCTATAGGCCGGCATTTGGGGGTTCTGCATCCAGTTCAGAGAATAGATCTGCCAGCCCAATGGTCCGGGGTAAATAATGCTCAAACGTACAAATAGCCTTCCCTTCTCCTCCTCCTCTTTCCCTCTTCCTTTCTTCTCCCTCCAGTCTCCCCTTCCCTCCTTCATGCCTTTCACTACGTCTATCTTTCTTTACCTCTCCCTTTCTCCCATCTCCACTTCTTTCCTCTCCCTTCCTTCCCTCCTCTCTTCATTCCTCTCCTCTTCCCTTCCCTTCTCTTCTTTTCTCCCCCCTCTTCCCGTTCCCCTCCCCTCTTTACTCACCCTTCCAGATCTACCTCCAGCTGACACCCAGAGATGGCATCCTCTGGAAGAGAACTGCTAAGTGGCATCTGCTTCCTCGCCTGCTCCACCTGCTGTCCTCACCTCCGGAGTGCAGAATCAGGGAGTCCTAAAGGATTCCTAAAGTAAGAGCTGCATAGACCCACAACTGCATCTTCAACAAAAAGCAATGCAGAGATCTCTCTCCTACAGATTGCTTAGCTAGTAAGATTCCTAAACAAACACCCGGAAAGAGGGAGGCTGGGCTGCCTGATTGCAGCTTCAGATCTAAGCCTTCACACATGGAAGGCCCACAGCCTAGTTCTCCTGCAGGCCTCCACAGATGCTCAGTCCCTGTGGCTGCCTGATTGTTTCTAGAAAAGAGGAAATCCAGCGGTTCCTGTCGTAAGGTTCTTCTCCAAAGGCATTAGGACAGCAGACATTTCCGACACGTCAAGTACAGGTGATTAAAGCAGGCCTATGCAAATCAGTTAATATCTGTAATTTCTCTTGTTCTCCAATGCTATTAGTTATTTCAAGGGTAAAAAAAGGATGTTTTAGTTAATTTTTTTGAATCTTACTAGGTACCCGTAGCTTAACTTAATGATTTGTATAAGTGATAGTAATTGCTAGGACTGCGGTCGAGTATTATTAGCTATAAAATGAACATGGTTATATGTTCAACAGAACTAGCAAGGGACAGAAATGCAGTTGTATCCAAGAGAAAATAATTACAGCAATAATCAGTGTAATTCATGATAATGGCTGAATTGAATTTCACACCATAGCTCCAAGCACTTACATTTAATGAATGTAGTTTGTGCTTGTTGACTAAAAAGGTTTTTAGCAGAAAATCGATAATGTAACTTCAGTGTTTCTAATTGCGTTTGCAATTATTTTTTTTTAAAGTAGCGGTTCAATAAGGATTTTGTAGAGAAAATTGAGGTATGTGAGGGCTGTGAATGCTGGTGTGTTAATTACTCTTCCTGTACATTAGTGCCGCAGTGCCTTAATATCTATTTATTACAACATATTGATTAAAATGGATTTGTATTCAATTTTAAGGCTAGCTAATGTAATGGACATTGAGACTTTTCTGGAAGCATTGGCTGGGATTACAACAAGTCACTGGTGTAATGAGGCTTTCTCCAAGAGGAGATTTCAGAGCCTACTGGACGAAGCTAGTGGTGGGGAGGGCCAGAATTGCACCGGATTCCATAGAAAAGAGGCAGGGTCATGTAGTCCCAGGTCTAAGTGTGGTGAGGAGTCCCAGAGCCTTATTTGGGATACATTGTTTTGTGCTTTTTATTTTTTTTATTTAATTTTATTTTTTTAAGAGTTTGAGGGCTCCACGATCTCCTCAGGGCAAAGCATTTTGGTGAAGGGTGTTCTTAGTTTGAAGAGGCCAAGGAAGCTAGTACTGCTTCGGCCTCTGGATTTTGGAGGAGACATGCTAGGCAGCGAGCACATTTGTGGTTCCCATTGGTATAATGTGGACCGGCATTCTTTGCTTGACTGTGATTCATTTAAACATTATTATTCTCATGGGTTTTGCTAGAGCTGCTTACAGGTGCAGAAGTGAGGGGTTCTTTAAGGAGTGTCCACATGTCTGAAGGACATTCTTCTCCCTCCTGAGCCATGACCGCCCATAGAGCATTAAGGAGGGTTGGAGCCATGAGAACTCATCCCTGCCTCAAAGAGAAGGTGATGTAATATTCCTAGACAAAACCGATTCTGGGATTCTGGGAGGGTGGCCATTTTTACTATGTTAATCCTACTGGTCCACAAGCATAGGAGATCTTTGCACCTTCTGTTATCTTCTTAAATTTATTTCTTCAAGAACATGAAGATTTTAGTATACAAGTCTTTCACTTGCTTACTTAAAGTTACCTCAAGATATTTTATATTATTTTAGGTTACTGAGAGAGGTGTTGTTTCCCTGATTTCTTTTTCAGCCTGTTTATTGTTTGTATATAGGAAGGCTATTGATTTTTGTGAGTCAATCTTGTATCTAGCTACCTGCTGAAAGTGTTTATCAGCTATAGGAGTTCCCCAGTAGAATTTTTGGGGTCACTTACATATACTATCATATCATCTGCAAATAATGATACTTTGGCTTCTTTCTTTCCAATTTGTATCCCCATGATCTCCTTCAGTTGTCTTACTACTCCAGGTTGAACTTAAAATACTCTGCTGAATAGCTATGGAGAGAGTGGACAACCTTGTCTTGTTCCTGATTTTAGTGGAATTATTTTGAACTTCTCTCCATATAACTTGATATTGAGGATTCTGTAAGTTGCTTTTATTATGTTTAGGTACATCACTTTTTATCTCTAATGCCACCAAGACTTCTATGAAGAAAGGGTATTGGATCTTGTCAAAGACCTTTTCTGCATCTAATGAGAAGATCATGTGGTTTTTTTTCTTTTCTTTTTTTATTGATATATTTTTTATTTACATTTCAAATGATTTCCCCTTTTCTGGGTCCCCACTCCCCGCAAGTCCCATTAGCCCTCTTCCGTCCCCCTGTTCTTTCATCCACCCCTTCCCACTTCCCTGTTCTGGAATTTCCCTATACTCTTGCACCGAGTCTTTCCAGAACCAGGGCCACTCCTCCATTCTTTTCTCTCGGGTTCTCAATATGGTGGATTACATTTAATAATTTTGTATATTGAACCATCCTTGTATTTCTGGGATGAAACCTACTTGATCATGATAGTCTTTTGATGTGGTCTTGGATTTAGTTTTCAAGTATTTTATTGAGTATTTTTGCATCTATTTTCATAAAATAAATCAGTCTGTAGTTGTCTTTGTTGTCTTTATGTGATTTAGGTAGCAGGGTAACATTGATCTAAGTATTTGCTATGTGTTAACCTTAAATTCATTTAAATACAAATAATTGATGTATTTTCAAAAGTGAAACTAATCCTGGGCCTTACCTTACTTCCTCTTTGATTGCATAGTTCCTGTTACCATCATTACCTTCCTCCCCTTAGAGACCTTAGTCTATGGTCTATACGTTTGGTCTTGAAAGACACTGTGGGGACTCATACACCAGATGGTGTGGATTAGCTATGAGAAGTTGAAAGTCCTTCAGTGACCAGCCTTTGGGACACAGGCATTGAGGAGGGTTTATAGCCTGATGGTCCCTGACATGACTATCTCAAAACCAAATTTAATTTTGAATTTGTCCAATGTGGGGTGGAGGAGGATTTTGTGTGTGTGTGTGTGTGTGTGTGTGTGTGTGTATGTGTACATGTGTACTGATCCCTGTGCCTGTTTCGGACAGAGGTCAATACTGGGTGGCTCTCTACTTTGTTTTTTTTTGAACCAAAGTCTTCTTTTTGTTTGCTTATGCTTTGTTCTTTTATTTATTCATTCATTCATTTATTTAAGACAGGATTTCTCTGAGTAGTCCTAGCTATCCTGAAACTTACTCTGTAGACCAGGCTGGCCTCAAACTCAGAGGTCCGCCTGCCTCTGCCTCTCAAGTGCTGGTATTAAAGGCATTCACCACCACTGATCTTATCTGCAACCTTAGCCCATGCCCTGCTTTTCTGTGGGTACTGAGGATACAAATTCAGGTCTTCATACTTGGATGACAAGTACTTTCCCTGCAGAGACATCTCCCCAGCAAACCAAAGGTCTGAAGCCCCAGCTCACACAGTGCTGCCAAAGGGCTTCGATCCTGCTCTCTAATGTCATCTCTTAACATAGACATATTCAACACAGCCATGGGCAAGACATGTTGAGTGTCTGGGTGGCCAGGCCTGGGTTGCTGGCTGGGCTCCCATCACCACTACAGAGGCTTTCTCAAGAATCCAGGGCTCATCAGAGAGTTTCCTCTTCTGACTTCTTATGGCTGTCAGACACACGGCCACCAGGACTACCTGCTTATGGTGTGTGCCAGGCATGCCATGTGGTTTCTCTGCTTTTATATTTCTGTGAGTCAGTCAAGGATACTCCTGTTTTCCAGATGAGGACAGTAAGAGTCCGTGGGTTAAGTCACTGATCTAGGTAGAGGCAGCTATAATGTCAATGGAAGAGGTGGAGTTAGTCCCTCTGCCTTTCTGTACACTTCACTGACTTCTTGGCATCTGTCGAGTACGCATCACTGCCTACAATGGGGTCTAGCCATCCTCCCTCCTCCCTATAACCCTGATACCCTGTTTCTAAATCACTGTCAGATGAAGGATTTATGTTAAGGTACAGGTAGATAGCTCTGACTAGATTGTGCCTCTCTTTTCATGTCAGGCACGACGTTTGCAGGATCAGGAGGTTGAGCTGTGATCTGGAGCCTGCTCAGGGCATCTCAGTGTCCTGGGAGCATGTTGGTACTCACGTGCTAGATCATTCCTGCTTCTCAGAAAGGAAACAGGATGGACAAGGGGGCGTGGCTGGTGGGTTGTCAAGGTAGGGTGGTGGGTGGGGAGAAGCGGTTTCATCCCACTGGACACCTTCCATGTTCTTTACTTCCTAAACCCAATTCGACTGTCTGCACTGGGCATGCTAGTGGTGGTTCTTGGGTTGACTTGCCCCTGGCCTTTTGACTGGGCTGGGCTCCGTTGGCAGGGCTGTCTCTTATTCTTTCTGCATTTTGGAAATTCTTTGTGATCCTTTGCCATTTGACACAGGTCTCATTATGTATGCAGCTGAGGTTGACCTTGAACTTAGGGTGGTTCTCCTGCCTCAGCCTCCTCAGTGCTAGGGTTGCAGGCATGCACTACTGTACCGGGCACTGCAATTTGGAAACTTTGAAGCATTTGCAAAGGGTAGAGAGCCTTGTAATTAGGAGGAATGATAAAAGCTGCTAGGAGAATGGATTCCATCTAATCTGCAAGAAAACAGCTTCTGGGGAACAGCCCCTTCCTTTGCTGCCCCAGTGAGGAAATACCCAGACCTTTGATAGGCAGTCATTAAAATATGGATTAAAAAACCCATGCTTAGCTACCTCCCTTGATCCCTTTTGGCGCATAGCATAAACAGAAGAAGATGGGGCAACCAGGATCCAGGGCTGGTGAAACAATCTCTCTGCTAGACTGGAAAAGACAGACACCCTGACTGTTTGACCAACAAATGTATAGAAAATAGCAGCTGGTAAGTAGCAATTACGTAATAATCTTGTCCAAAGAAAATGTGGACTGAAATTAAGATGATTTTCACAGGAAAACATTAAGGTATACAAAGAGTTCCTAATAAATAGAAATAAATAGTGCAGGGTTTGCGCCGTGGTTATTTTCAGTGGTTATCTGACCTGTCGCAGTGGCTGTTCAGGTGCATTTTCTGCGGGGCTCAGCGCGGCATTTTGCTCTACAAAAACAACTAGATCCTTTCCAGCCAATGATTACTTGTAATTATGCTCTCCCCTGCTATTATTCTAATAGACCTGTCATGTTGCTGAGAGGACTCGCGTTTGGAATATACAACGGCTTTTATGGATGGACTGCGGGAACACTTAATATCGCCCTATTTTTGAATTATCAAGTTCTATCCTTTTGAAGTCTGTGTTAGTGGAACTCCTATTTATGAGATGTGCTGTGCTTAAAGGTTTGCTATTGATGAAGAGGTCCAACAGAGCCTTTATCGAAAGTACAGCAGCATTCTCCCTGAGAGATAAATAGCCGTGCTAAAAGGTAGGGTGTGTACCTAGGCTGCAAATTACTAGCCAAGTACCTCGTCCCAGTATACTTCAAAAATACCTTTATGCTTCTTGTTTGTTCTCCTCTCCATTGAGATGAATGACATTTCTGAAGCACGGAGGGGTGAGGCGGGCTGGTAGTCACTGGTCATCAGCGTTAATTGCGTTGCAGGGGCGCGTTTGTTCTGCTACAGGCATCTGTCTGAAGACGCACACAGGAACCCAGCTCGCAGCCACTGTGCTTGCCATTTTGGGAATTTGCTTGGCGTTATGTTCCTTTAACCAAAAGGTGGGACCTGGCTGGACTCCAACACTTTTTGGAGGACAGAAGGGTGCATGCTAATGAATCAGCCATGTTGGCACCTGTTCTGGAGAATCTAAGTGAAGGTGGGAGCTAGAGAAAGGGCCTGTAGCTTTCGGACCATACAGAGGAGACATCACTTCTGGTTTGGGAAGATGAAGAGGCAGCCAAAGAGATTTAGAGTTCTGGGAATAGCCGGATGCAAGAGGTGCTATCAAAAGTGGTCTAGGGTCTGGTTATCTGGGCCAGTTGGATGACTACCACCTTCTGTCGAAGGTCCTTTTTTAGCAGCTCTACCAAATAGCTCATCTGTGGGCCCAGAGGTGGAGGCACTTTGGGCCTAATGTAATTGGACAATGCAGGCCCTGTTTTGACCCTAGGCATCTGTGGTGTATTGTGGGAAAAGATACATGGGGTGGTTGACACATGCGGGAGTTTGGAGGGAATTCACGCTGTGGTTCTCTTACATCATGTAGAAATGCATCTTGGGGCATTCCAGCTTCCAGCTGGTATCCTGGAAGCAGACATCACTCCCTTGGCAGCCGACATGGAAAACACAGAGGCAGGCCTGGGGAACAGTTTTGGACCGTGTGGCAAGAATTTCCCATCGATTCCCCAAAGCAGGCAGGCTATTGCTCCGGCGCTTGCTGGCTGTTTTTCATTTCGAACCTTCATGCATCAGAACCTTGCCTACACACTCCCTGTCTAATTCATCTTCACCCATATATTTTACCATTACGGAGAGCCTTCCCCTTAAGCTTGTCTATTTACTAGCTGGTGTGACAGATGACAGCGACACCGAGCCATGCTAGATGGCATTTGTGTGGCTCTGGTGCCAGAAGCATTCTAAGCCTGGGTGTTGCATATTTATTGATCTCCATATTCCCAATAATCTGATGCCCGTCACATTTGACAACACTATGTGGCGGGGTCAGCTAGATGGGGCTAATGAAACTCTTTCTAAGATGGATGTTGTTTTCCACAACATTACCCTTGCAAATAGCTGTCGGTGGGGGAATTTCACCGTCGGTCGGGCCAGGCATTTGAGAACCTTCCTTGCTGTTGTTGTTGTTGTTGTTAATAGCTGACGTTAACATTAAACAAAACCTGAAGCTATTGGGTTTTAGGATTTGTATGTGAGAGACAACTTGGACGGCTTGGCATCTTTCCAAATGAAAATCTTATTAACAGACACGGTGCTTGTGGCAAAGTCCTCAGTAATTGGAGATTGGCTAGGCTGTCTAAAATGTTTGACAGATTAGCCTGAGATGATATGAGAAACCAAATGGGAACCGGTAAAGTCTAGAGGATTAAACGGGTGAGCAGCAGGGCTTGCTGCAGAACACGGGTACGAAGTACTTCCTTTTCCTTAGCTTCTAGCTGCTCATAGGCAGCCAGCACCAAATACACTGAGCTTTAAATAAAGCCTTGAAAAGAAATCCTCACAAATAAATAATGCAGAGGATTGGGAAAGAGCCCCCAATATGAAGAGGAGCTGGGCGTAAGTTGACTGCACCAGTGTGTCTGGGCACTGATGGGATGTAAGGGGTTGATCTCTTCACCCGCCCATTGGAAAGTTCCACAGAGGGTCAGTTAGAGACTCTGCACTGTATATCTAAGGTTTTTATGGTGTGTGTGTGTGTGTGTTTGTACATGTGTGTGCAAGTATATATGTGTTCAAATGCACAGGTAGGCCAGAGGTCAGTGTTAAGTGTCCTTATCTCTCTGTTTCTTCCCCCTTGAGATGGGGTCTCTCACTAAAGTCAAGGCTCGCTGATTGGTCACACTGGCTAGTGAGCTCAGTGAATCTGTATGTTTCCGCCCACTCCCACTCCAGTGCTAGGATCACAGATGTGCTCACCCGTACTCTGCTTTTTTACGGGAATGCTGGGGATTTGAACTCACGTCCTCATGCTTATACGGCAGGCACTGCACCACGTGTGCCTGCCCCTGAGCATGTTTTCTAAAGTTGGTTATTTAATCAGCTAAAATTCAGAGGTGGTTCTATGTTCCTGTTCTGAGAACCTTGCTGCCTACCTTGAAGCATTTTGAGTTCTTTAAGGAAAGCCTCTTTAATTTTAGTTTACAAAAGCAGGTATATTGAGTGGGTTCCTGGAGAAGATACAAAAAGGAATCTAGAGTGGAATTAATGATCCTCAACTGCTTCTTCATTCCATGCTTCCTCAGTGATAACTTCATTTCTTCAGGGCAAGCATTTGGGGGCATTGGCTTACCTCACTGCATACGCTCAGACTCAGAGACCTGGTTTGCTCGTTTTGTCAGGTTGAGGGAAGGATATCAGAAAGGAGCTAACTCTTGAGCCTTCTTTTGTGGGTGTCAACCCTTCTGTTTATCACATCCCTTTCCACTGTGTGAAGTGAATGGCATTGTTGAGCCCATGAGCAGTGAAGGTCGGTGCTGGACAGAGGCTCATGCTCTTTGCAGATAGCAAACTGCCTTCTCCTTCCTGCCCTCCTTATGCCCACGGAGTGTGTGTACTTTTGAGAAAGTACGTTCTCTGTCTTGTAAACACCTACAAGGGATACGGAAAATGAAATCAGACAAAGACAAAAAGCCAGCTTCACACAAGGCTGCCTACAGTTTAAGAGTCAAAATTCTCATTAAAGAAAAACACCATCAAAGAGGATCATGGAACGGATGAGTGTTAAAACCACCCTAGGTAGTTTTAATTTAGGCAAGAGCAAATTACATGGATAGTAGTTGCTATAGTAACTGTTAGACAATATGGCATTTATGTTTCTATTGAGATGTCTTATACTTCACCAAAATAAGAGTGGAAAGAGGTCTTTAGGAGCATGCAGATACCACCCCAAACAGATGATTCTCATAAACATTTTACTTCTTCTGTTTTAGTGTTTATTTAGAATAGAATGAGTATCTACAATTATACACAGCCTGTGAGCTTTTGCTGTTGTTAGAAACTTCTCCAAAACAAGATGTCCGTTTCAATGTCCAATCCCCTTGGCATATCCAAAGGCACTCTGCCTGACAATTTGGCTGGCTTGGGAGAGGAAAACTCTGTGGTTCCCTTGTGGTATAATGGAGCTATTGAATCAGATCCAATGATCAAGAAATCTAAAGTATTCAGGGTAGAAAAATGCTGTGATTTTTATGTTCTTTCCAGAGTTTTTGATAATTAGCATAATTTTGAAAAGCACTTGAGACAAGATGTCTTGAGTCAGTCAGTACTGCAATCCCAGTGTGGGGGATGGGAGCTGGTGGCAATGGGGAGTGACCAGAAAGGAGCTGCCATTTTGCCTTGAGACTTCTGTGGACAGACTGGTTTCTCAGGCCCTAATATGGGTGTGAGGCTTGGCCGCAAATTCCTTAGAGAAGATACCCAATAACAGTTCTTGTCTTTTTTACAGCTCCAGGATACTAATCCCAATGTGGTTTGGGCAAATTCAGTTTGCATCTAGTTCTTCTATATTATTAAGATGAAACAAACTGATATTAATTTATTTAAATCATACTCATCAATCAGGCCTCCTGCCATTTGGGATAGAAAGGAGAATAATTAAGAAGGTGAAGTGCAGAGGTACTGATGTCATCCTAAACGATGGCTCCTCAAAATGACGCTGGGATGCACCTTGCTTCTGTGTATGCTCTTGACTTTGCTCTCTTAGAATCATGTGCAGTTTATTCTCTGTAAGATTACGTGGAACAGTTGGGTGGTTATTGTTTTCAGTGCTAGGGAATTCAAGTTCTAGTGCCAAGCTCTGCTGTTTCCTAGGACTGGGGTCAAAGGGAACCATTCCAGTTATATTTCTTCTTTGTAAAATGCCCTTAGGGTGTCCACTTGCTCAGTTGTGACTGATGTGATCCAACTCTCCCCCACATCAATATAACAAATAATTCAAACTAATCAGTTGTAAAGAGAGAAGGTTTATTTGGATCACAGTTTTGAGGTTCTGGTCTAGGACCAGTTGATTCCGCTGTGTTTGGGTCTGTGGTGGGGCAGCATAGAGAGATGGGGGAGGCCAGGGGCAGGTAGAGAAGGAAAGAAGGATCAGGAGAGGAAGAAAGAAAGAGGGGTTTAGAGAAAGAGGGGGAGGGAGGGAAGGAGGAAGAGGGTAAGGGAGAGAGTCAGGAGATCCATAGTCTTTTTGAGGGCACATGTCCAATTACTGAAAGACCTCCCCTATGCCCTATCCCTTAACACTTCCATATTTTCCAATAGCAACAAGCTGGGAGTAAACCTGTGACATGTGGGCCTTTGGAGGACACTTCTCTGCATTATGGCAGAACAATATGAAGCATGGTGCTGGAATACTTGGGCCTCATGTCTGGGCTTTAAGGCCCAGCTCTTAACAGCTTACCTTTATCTAACCATTTCCGATTTTGGTTGGTCTTGGCTGTCAGCTGGTCATCTGATCTCTCTAGCCTTAGTTTTCTTGTCTGTATAATGGTACCATTAATCCTGTCAACCTTAGAGGGCCCTGTCACTGCCCCTCATTCTGTGACTGTATGGCATATACTTTTATAGAATGCTAACTACTGTATCTTTTTTTATGGAACATCTACAGAGATGTCTCCAGTCTTCAAAGACAAATGCAAATTCCTCTTTATCTGAATTTGAAGAGTTGCTCAAATGAGAAGCCAATTTGAAACCAGCGTGGCTTGGCTCGTAGGACTGGGAGAAGCAGAACTCATCAGCTTGAGCTCTTTGCCTGTAGGCTGGAAATGGGTTTCAATTCGGATTTCATAAACGAAACGTGACCAATGCTATCTCCTGACACCCAGTAATTTGGAAACCTCTACTTACTCTGAGGTTATGCTTCTAGAGAGTTCTCAATAAGGGGCGATTCCAGGCCATTGGGATGGCCCAGTGTATTGGGGTGCTTGCTACCCTGTCTGGCCACTTGCATTCAAGCTTCAGAATCTATAGGGTGGGGAGAGAGAACTAACTTCTGCAAATTGTCCTCTGATCCCAAATGGGTGCTGTGGCATATGTGTGCCTGCTAACACACACACACACACACACACACACACATGCACACACAGATGATAATGATAATAACAACAGTAATAGTAAATTTGAAAAGAAGAATTTCCAAGAAAGAACATTTAACTGTATGCTAGCAATTCTCCAACCAATTCTTGCCCACTCAAGCACTATGTTCTATAAGGAGCCGGTGGTGGGCCAAGAACCTACAACAGCTTGGGAGAGCCAAAGACTAGAGCACTGTGGTAGAGAAGCATTTATCGCCTGACTCAGTTCCAATCTATCTCCTAGTTCTGTGCCTGGGATGCCTCAGTGTCCCTGCAAAACTCATTGGACCATAAAGCAAGCAAGTAGCAATCAATGATTTTTTTAATGTCTAGACTCAGAAATTCTTTGGAACAATGTGTCAAAATGGTTATCTCATCTATTGGCTGGGAAAAGCTGAGGATTTCCTTGGGTATTTATGAGATATATAGGTAATGGCCAGCTTTCTACATGTGAACAGAACTCCACACACGCCTTCTGAATGTATAGGCAGCCGGGCACATTAATTCTCACAGAGGGTAATTATTACAGTCTCTCCACCCCCCGAAATGAGTCTTTTGTTTTATGTTTTCAGTGAGAACTTGTGAAATATTAAGATATTTTACTGCCTTAATGCTCTGAATTGTTTGCCTCTCCATATTGCAATCTAAAACTCATTAACAGTTGAACAATTTAATCAGAATGAATCAAGTTGTGGAATGGATGCAGGGGCAGGTTCACGGATCCATAAAGCACGGCTGAAACTTTTCTGATCAGCTTCATAAAACTCGGAAGGCAGCAAGAAGGCGGTGATTATCCTGGACGGCGTCAGGGCGCACGGAACCTGGAGCCATGAACCTGGTCATTCTTCTTTCTCACTCAGCACATTTGCTGAGCTTGCTCTTAATTCATGGGATGGGCCGTGATTGCAGGGATTTAATCAGGCAATCCTTCTGCAAGGGTTCTCTTCACAATGGGCATGACTAGGAAAGCAAAGGGAAAGTGGATATATCAGGCCTGACTTTAATTCCACGAGTGGAATGATATGCCCTCTTCCCTGTGGTTGCTAGGAGCTCTCAATTTTGAGATTTTTTAATTTAATTTAATTTGTGCATGCATGAGTGTGTGTGTGCGTGCGCGGTGTGTCATATTTTCATGTATATGTTAATGTAGGTGTATGTACATGTACATGTGTGCACAGTGCATATCAGGTATCTTCTTCAATAGCTTTCTAACATATTTATTTTCAAGACATTGTCTCTTATTGAACTTGGAGTTCATCAACTCAGCCAGGCCAGCTGGGTAGTGAGCCCCAGGTATCCTCTTGTCGCCACTTCTCAAGTGCTGGGATTATAAACATGTGCACCCAGCTTTTCCAAGAATACTGGGCATCTGAACTTGGGCGATCATGTTTACACAGCAAGCACCTTACTAACTGAACCACCTCCTCAGCCCTTCATTGTGAAGGATACTGTTTATACCAGGATCCTCTGCAGAGACAAATAAGTGTGTGGTTTGTGGAAGTGGGTTTTAATTGCATGCACATGAAATACTCCAAAGTATCTGACAGAGCTCATGGGATCATGCACTTGCGTTCAAGGTGACCATAATGCAACCAACTCTACCCAGAATACCAAGGATTGTTCCCGTGTTAATGCAAAACCCCTCATGCCCTGGGAGCCTATCAGCTTACAGGCAAATGGGATGGTTGCCTGAGACAAGCCCCCTGCCCCAGATAGTTCTGGTCCTGATGCTGGAAATTACTCTGTCTTCCAGTGTAAGAATGTTGCCTACAACTTTTGAAGCAGATGGCTGTCCAGAATTATTATGGGGTTTGTTCCTAATTTTCACTCTGTTTTCTGAGAGTGAGTTGAAGCATCGATTTCGACTTCCAACATAAGCCTGGGTGTCAGAGCTTTCCCCATCTCAGTGACCAAGTGAGACTTGTAAAATTTGGTCAACAATTTTAATATTATAAATCCAAGCTGCATTCTGTATTACAGACACCATTTCTCTTCTGCACAGTGGAGGCTGTCCCATGTCTGTCAAGGTCTACAGTCTTGTCACTTTATTCTTTTGCATTGGCCTTCAGGATTGGGTTTCTGTACAGAAAGGGACTTCCCCACATCCTTTGATACCCTGATATTTTCAGTGTTTGGCAAGATACATCTTTGCCCCACCACTTCTGTTCTGTGCCACCCAAGTCAAAGCTGTTCTATCTTGCCTCAGTCACTCGTCAGCTTCTGTGGTTACTATAGTTACAGCTCACGAGAGGTAAGTTTCTCAGTGCTTGAGATCATGCTAGGCAGACTTGACTTGGCCGTGTCTGACAAAGATACTGTGGGTTGTGCAGGCTGGTAGAGGTGCCTTTGCTCCTGACCTTGGCACCCTGGTTCTGTCGTAGGAACAAATTATTGATCCCTAATTTTCAGAGTACCTTGTGGTCTATGACTTAGGAGAAACCACTGGAGAAAGTCAGTAAGGTCTTTATGAGTTATCAATGGGCTTGTGCGATGTCTAAAGTTAAACTCACATTGTTTATTATGCAACATTTACATATGAAATGTTTTCCTACTTGAGACTCTGGTCTACCTAGATTTACTCTTGATACTTTTGCTGTCTTATGTTGGATTAATCAAGATTTGTGCATTATTTCTGTTCCCTTGGTGGCTACACTCCCATTTTAACATTCATACTTATATTAACAAATAACATTTCCTGGTTTCTTTATCCTTTTTCCAAATCCTAGGTGGTCCTTAGAACATTATATATCAGCCTCAGCGATATGAAACATTTTGGTAATGTCAATCTATCTTCCCCTGTCATCATCACCAGTATTACTGTTGCTGTTATAACCATGATAGAATATTTTGTTATAAATCCCAGACATCATGTCTTCCTAAGTTCCTCCCTTCTATAAACCCCTATGTCATTATCATTGTAAACAAAATTAAATAACAATAACAATATTCTATCTCTCCAGACTTAAATTTCTCTGGTTCTCCTATCTCTTTTACATGGTATGCTTGAATAGCTAGCCAAAATAAGGTTCACATTCGACATTTAATATTTTCTTAAGTATATCCTATCTTACCCTTCCATTTAAAAAAGTCTCTCTTTCTCTCTTTCTTTCACACACACACACACACACACACACACACACACACACACACACATACACATTTTGAGACAATGCCTCATGTGACTTGCCTTAAACTTACTATATACTGGATCCATTTGAACCTTTAATCCTCCTGTCTTTATTGCCTAAGTGCACTGCTATGTCCAGCCCAAAATGTCATTTATATTTTAAAGGAAATGTAAGCTGTCAAATGGACTGAATTTTGTTAGTTGCTTCTAATCAGCGTTCAATAGATTAACCTGTTCCCCACGATAAATCAGTGCATGGCTCCAGTAACTATTTTAATTGGTTTGAGTAACTATTTTTAGAGTGGGAAGATTTAAATAAGTAGTTGATGGGACATTGAAGGTTACCTAATACCCATCACCCCATTCTTGTCTATAACTTCTTCCTGCTGGGGTTCGAATGGAGTCCCGGGTATGGCCAGTACAATAGTATCGAGAGGCAATGGGGCTTTAAAGAAGTTGTGAGATTCTGAAATCTCTTCCCTCATCAGTGAGGTTAAGACTTTCCTGTGAAAGGCTTTACAAAGTGTGAGTTTCACTTGTCCTTGCACTTGCTGTGGAAGATAGAGAACCTTTCCTGAGGTGGTATCTTGGAAGCAGACAGTAGACTCCTCCAGTCACAGAACCTGGTGCCTTCCTTGACTTCCCAGCCTTTGGGATTGTAAAAAAACAAACAAACAAAAAAACAACAAAAAAGGGATTCCTGTTCTTTATAAATTTCCTACTCTCCTGTTGGAACACTCAATCCTAAATGAGATGTCTTTATCAAGCCCCTCCCCTCAGGGCTCAGGGAGCTATGCTGAAGAGGAGGCAGAAAAGCCGGAGAGGATGGATGACTCCAAGGAAACTGTCTTCCAACACAACAGGAGGAATGCACAAATGAACTCACAGAGACCACGGCAGCATGCCTGAGGCCTGCTCAGCTTCAGGCCAGACAGGTCCTAGCCTCCAGATGGGGAGGTAGACAGAATCTTTCAGTGGAGCCTAACTAAATATGCTAACCACACTTTGAAGTAGTCCCCATGCCCAGTAATAGATGGCCAACGCAGAACAAACTCAGTGGTATTTTTGTAAATTTATTTTGGCTTCATATTGCTTTGTTTGAGCTTTTTCCCCCATTATTAATCTTTGGCTAGTCTGTTATGGTTTCTGATTTTGTGTTTTAGGAGTGTGTGCGTATGCATGTGCGTGCAGTGTGTTTTTTGTTATTTTTTTTTTTGTTTTTTGAGACAGGGCCTCTCACTATATAGTTCCTAGCTGTCCTCGAATTCACTGTGTAGACCAGGCAGACCTTGAACTCATAGAGATCAGCCTCCTTCTGCCTTCTGAGCTGTGGTTAAAGGCAAGATCTACCTTGACTGGATGTTTTGTTTTGTTTTAAATTCTAGATTGTTTGGAATTTTTTTGTTTGCTTGATTGTCTTTTGTTTTCTAGAGGGAGAGAAAAAGAAAGAGTGTGGTCACTGGAGGGTGGAAAAGCTGGGAGGAGTTGGGAGGAGCTGGGGGAGGGGAAGCTCTGAGCAGAATATATTATATAAAAATTTTTAATTAAATTATTTAAAAATAAATTACTTACCCTGAGATAATCTCACATCAGCCAACAATAACATTTGGGTAGAGAGATACAAAGATGGGTCCTGTGAAAGTCTGTTTCCTGTCTTTATTAGTTTCCCTACACACCTCACAGGTATATAAGCATAGTTTATGGTTTTGCCTCTGAGAGGCTGGCTCATTGCACCTAGTGTGATGCCTTCAAGGTCTTCAAGGTTGATCCATTTTGCTGCTTGGGACAGGATTTAATATGTAGTCCTGGTCAGCCTGGAACTCACTATAGATCAGTCCGCCCTTGAATTCACAGAGATCTGGCAGCCTCTGCATCCTGAGTTCTGGAATTAAAGATGTATGCCACCACTCCCCACCCAATTTCTTAAAATTTTAAGAATGAATGCTATTCTGTTGTATAAGATGTCTGTGGCATCTTTTATCTGTTTGTTGATGGATGCTCAGGCTGCTTCTACTGTCTGAGATTGTCAATGGGAATGGCATTGCTGTGACAGGGGATTTGTTAATGATTTCATCATTCATTGGTGATACTTGTCTACATGTGTTATTTTCTTATGAGTTACTAACTGGTGATTTTCCTGGTATCTTCTACTTCCAAATTTTCAGACCAGTAAGTTGATATCACTAGCAGTGGGCACTGTGACAACACTTTAGGTACCAAGACAGCCTCACTACTGGCTTCCTTGTGTCTAGAGTCTGTGGTTATGTGCTTACGACAAATCTGGAGCCCTCACATCTGTGTGCTCAGGGTTTTCATTGCTTGGAGGACCGAGGGACTTTCCTCAGCTCTCTCATCAGTAGACATTACCTGCTTGTTGCTTCTGGATGTGAGGATTTTCTAGTCTTATTTTTCTGGAGCAGTATAGGCTTTGGAGGGAGCCACTCCATTAGGCTGTTTCTCAGTTGGAGATTCTTTTTCTCTATGTGTCAAGGGCCCAACTCATGGTCTGATATAGGTATTCTGCCCCTCAGCCCTGTCCTTGGAGGCCATGTGTGGATGCCATATCATATTTGGCCCGAGTAATGCTCTTCCATGCTTTCCAGTCAGGCCCTGAGTCTCTCTTAACCCCTGGTAGCAGAGGTCTTCCTTTCCTACTTCCAAGGCTATCTCTGTATTCAAAATTCATTTTGAATATTACAGTTTACTCAGTATCTCCATGTATAATGAGGGGAGGGGAAGGGTTTCTCCAGGAGCTGAGGTCTTTTCATTCCTTGAAAGAAGTGAGATCCATGTTTGCAATAATTAGACCAAAAGAACAGGGGAGGGGGGATTGAGAGTGAGCATTGGCTACGCAATAGTCTCTTTTAGAGGGTTAAAACTAAAACTTTACATTCCCCCTAAATTGAGTAAGTCCATATTATAAGGGCTGCCTGTCTTGCATGTGAGTGTTTTGGGCTGTGCTCTTATGTGCACTGTAGGCAGAAGGAGAGAAAAACCAGTCACTAAACGATGCTACTGGCCTCCTCCCAAAGTTCAGCCACCAGACACACCACAAACAAGCTGTTGTGACTGACCTCTGGGAAGAAAAGGTCACAAAAAGGAAAGAAGCACAGATAATCATAATGGGATAATTAGAAAAAAACAAACCACTTAATTTTCCTTCATATGCCCAGTAGTGCTATCAACAAGGCAAGCAGTGCCTTCTGCTAATTTCTAATAGAACACAGAGTTGACCTTTCCTCTTCCAAAGGGTGGGCCCATGGTTCACTCTTCTAAAGCCCTGGTATTTCTAAATTGGAGGCTATGGTTTTGTGTTGGAAATAGATTTAGACTGAATTTGTCTGAATGGTGGAGCACAGAATCTAATGTTGTGGTTCTCTGTTTCTCAAGACACCATAGCCACACCTTACACAGAGACACAGCAGCTTTCCCAAGACTCATTGCACCATCAGAGAGCAGGCATCGGCAAGTATCTCTCACTGCCAGCATGTGCTCTGCCAGCGTGCAGTGGAAATCCTACATGTAAAGATGGAGTTGTGGAAGTCACTTGATTTGTACCCAATTTCCCTTTCTTCTGATTTATGTCATCCTTACAGCATCCCAAACATACAGGACCAAATGGAAACTACATTTTCTAAGCA
This sequence comes from Apodemus sylvaticus, assembly GCF_947179515.1. Classification (NCBI taxonomy): domain Eukaryota; kingdom Metazoa; phylum Chordata; class Mammalia; order Rodentia; family Muridae; genus Apodemus; species Apodemus sylvaticus. The sequence goes on along the minus strand of NC_067472.1, from coordinate 73,956,428 downwards.
GAAATCTATCACACCATTCTCTTGCATCATGTCCTTTGGCAAGTTCCCCCAACAGCCAACTCTAATTCCTTCATCCAGCACTCAGGGTCTCTGCCTGAAGCCTACTGACCAGCTAGTCTCAGATGCCCTCTGCTCCTTTAGTGGTTGCACCATTGGTCTGTAGCTCCTTTTCGGGTCTGCAGTCTCTTCTTTTTCAGAGACCATGAGTAATTAATTCTTGGCACATGGGACCAAAGACAACAGTGTTGAGTCCCTGGCCTCCATTGTGTGGTTTTGTTGAGTGTTCTCAGCTGCATTTAGCGTCAGGCTGGGTTTGAACCCTGTTTGCTTCTTTGGGGTGATGGTTGACCTGCCTGGGTACCCAGATATCTGGCTCCATGTTATTTCTGGGTGTATCCGAGGATGTTTCTGGATAGAATTGGCATTTGCTTTGTGCCCAGTGAAGTAGATGGCCTTCCCCTCTGTGAATTATCATCATCCAATTCTTTGAGAACCTGACGAGAAAACAAATGTCCCTCTTGCCTGGATTTAGGTTTACTCTGTCAGTGCCCTGGTTCTTAGGCTTTGGGGCTTGAATTGAGTCATATTGCTGCCTTTCCTGTATCTCTAACTTGCAAATGCTGATTGTGGCACTCCCCAGCCTTCCTCTTGAGCTGATCCTTATGACAGACCATATATATATATGTGACCATATATATATATGGTCTCACTGCCAGCTGATATATATATCAGTTTCTCTGTGAAAACTTAATAATACATCTGATGGCAAGAAGTATCTCTCCCTCTCATGACTTACCGCTCTGGCTCCATGAGTGTTTTCTCCCCATGTCCATCTCTGAGAATTTGCCACACTTCACTGCTAATATCATCCAGTGCCTGCTGCACATCTGAGGAGGCGTCTTACCTGGTATGAGGAAATCAGTAGCAACAAGATGAATAAATGGTGCCTGTAGGTGGGTCTCCTCTATTTGGGGGAGTCATGATCTGAGGATCCTGAAGCAAGTCCCACCCTGACATCAGACTGTCCACTGGCACACTTTGGTTTCCACCATTCATGAAGTCTGGCTGGGGTAGTTTCCCAGACTAAAAGGATCAGAGGGCAGAACCATTTAGTGTTCCCACAGGAGCACTATTGCCACGGGAGGATGCTGAGTGAGTAGGGAGTGGATAAGCCCGTCAGAGAATGAAGCGACTGGAAAAACCACCATTGCGATGAGCAAAGCCATCAGTGGGAATATCTGGAGAGGAATATCCTGGTACCTGAAAGAACACAGACAGCAAAGCAGGGTTGCTGAGCTGAGTTATATGGACAAAAGAGAATGCGGGGCTTTAGTGAAGACAGGAATGAAGAACGATTGTTGTATTGCGACCTTAGGTGTGGCTGCCCATCTGGCTTCCCATTCCTCTCTGTTCAGCCATTGGTGTCTCCAGCCAATCATCCATATAGCCATCACCCACCAGCTCATCTGTGTTTATATCATCCAAATATCCATCCACCTACCCATTATCCATCCATCCCTCCCTCTCTCTACTTCCCTTCCCCCCTCCTTCTCAGTATAGCAGGGACAAAAAACTCAAATATGGCAGACACTGTTTTTTTTTTTTTTTTTTACCTCCATGGAACTTGGTATGTGTATCAGTTACTTGACTTATTGCCATGGCAAAACACCTGACCCCCCCCCCCCCAAAAAAAACAACAACAACAACAACAACAACAACAACAACAACAAAAAAAACTTAAGGAACAAAAAGTCTAGTTTGGCTCACAGTTTTAGGGAATACAGTCCCTAACAGCTGATAAGGCCTAGTAACAGGAACAGAAGGCAACTGGTTACATTGTATTCACACTCAGGAAGCAGAAAGGTGAATGTTTAACCCCTGGGAACCTAGGCCTGGAATGGCACTGCTTATATCTAGGATGCCTCTGCCCACTCACTCACTGTAATCTAGATGATCTCTCACAGATATGCTCAAGGATGTGTTTCTCTGGTAATTCTAAACTCTGTCAGGTCATTAGTCCACACGAACTATCATAGTGTATAACAGGAGAAGCACTACACAAGCTTCAATATAATAGAATAATGACTCAGAAGTACACTGTCCTCCTTGCTGTGAGTGACATCTAAATCTGTCTGGAGCCTGGAAAGGCTCTTTAGAGGAGGAGAGACTAAGAAATAGCATTCAGTGGTTTGAGTTTCACGTTCTTCCTCACCTATGGGAGAAGGGCATGGGACGAAAAGTCACTTACTACAAAGCATTCTGAAACTTCATAAATGGTGGGCCCAGATTTTATACTGGGCTCTTATAAACTATGGAGGGCTAGTGGGAGACAGAGATAGTTCAATACTGGGCAGGGCTTGGGCACCCCACTTTAGAAGGCTCCTAGATCTTGTCCCCGAAATGACCATTGTTCTTGAAGCTGGTGGAAAAACTTCTCCATCTTGCTCCTTCTCAGGACAAAGGTAAAAGAGATTTTCCAGCCTTGTCCAGGGCCCCAAACCTCATTTTCTGTATTTTGACAGGAGGAGCCTTGTGAATTTAATAGCCTCCACTCAGAATGATTCAAACCCTGAAATTTAATTATCTTAATGTTAAGTGTTTTGTGTGGAGTTATGGAGTGCTGACCATTCATTGGAAGCTCTGGGCAGCTAAACCCACCTCCACCTTACTGGGCAGGAAAACTGAATATATTTAAAGGAAATCCCCCCCCCCCCCAAAGTAATTGCCTTCCATGAAACACGGAATAGGCTTCAGGACTGAATTTATAAGGCCGGCGGGTGCGGATGAGAGCAACATTATTTGGCTTGGTTCTCATTAATCCTGGGTCTCCGGGAGGAGCGATGTGAAAGGTTCAGACTCTAAGTGACAGGTGTTTACGGCTCACAATTGCATTAAACAGGCTCTTAAATATGGGTTAAAGGCCTCCATGAAATATAGAATATACCTTAAAAATGGCCGAATTTTTTTTTTTTTTGCCATTTTGGACCTTGCATCACTTACAGAATTAGCATCGCTTTTGGTTAATCAACTGCCGGCATAAATTGCTGTGGTCTGAATCGCTTTTAAGCACCAGTAAGCACAGTTTGCTTTGCCCTGTTGCTTCCCCCCCCACTTTCTTTTCTTTTTTTTTTTTTCCTTTCTTTTTTTTCCCTTCCCCTGGGCCTTCCAAAGGCCTTCAGCTGATGGAGAGCTTTTAATTTCACATTTTGGCCCCCACCACAGGTGATCAACAAAGGTTTCCCCACTGCTCTGGCTGGGGTCATCCGGCCTCCCGTCAATCCCACTCCCGTAATTACACCCAAAAGGTGCCTGAGATCCGCAGCTAATTTGCGGCCTCTGTTTAGCAGAATTTAATAGCAGGTATTACTGCTGCCGCGGTAATTAAGGACCTTTGTCAATAAGACGGAATGGATGGCCACACTTGGTTGTAATCAGTGGGCTCTCGAGAGCCGGAGGAGTGAAAAAAGGAGAGAAGCAATCCATTTTGTGAATAACACCGCCTTCCGTGGCCTCCTCCCCCTCCAGCTCGGGGGATGGAATAATAATTCCCCAGGCAACGAAAGTACAGGAATAAAAGTACTTACCCTCCAGCCGGTGATTTTTTTTTTGACTTTTTATTTACTCTACTGAGCTTTCTTATTTGCTCCAGGCTGCATTTGATGAAGTATTGTTTAAATAGCACGGAGCAAAATGAATGAAGGGCAGAAGGGAGAGGAGGCGGGATTTTAACCAGGTGGCCGGGGAGGCACCCTTCTTGAAGGTGGATGGTCGCTCCCTGGCGTGATGCTTATCAATTATATTTCCCAGGGATTTAAAAAAAAAAAAAGAAAGAAAAGAAAAGAAAAAAAAAACCTACAAAACCAAGTGGCTTCGTGAAGAGGTGGAGGGTGTCATTTTGCGCCCGTCTTTGAACACAGCCATTCAGCTCTAAATGGGTCGCCTGTAACAAGCGAGAAGTGAACTTGGGGAGCGCTGTCACCCTCCCCGCCTCCTCCCTAATGTACCATGAATGGCCTGGGGAGGGGGCAGGCAGGGAGGGGAGGGGGCAGGGGCTGGCGGCCACAATTCAAAGACACCGCCAAGGTGTGTGCCCCTCGCGGTAATTGGAGAGGAAGCTGCCTTCTCTCACCGATTTCTGGCCTTTTTACTGGTTTTAACAAGCATGATGCTTTTAATAGTGCTTCGAGGACCATCTTTTTATACTTTCTCCCTTTTTAAAGCAGCTTCAACTATACTCTTTCCGTCGCTAATGTCTGAAAAACTTCTACCTTTAATCATTCCTGGAAGAGGCAGCAAACAGGAGCCCTTGCCTTTTGCAATTACTGGGATAGCTGCTGTCTGGCAGGGAAGGAGGGGGCATCCAGAAAGCCCCCCCCCGGGGGGGCGGACGGTGTGGGAGCTGTGGGTGTGTGGTTCTCAAGCATCTGCTGAAACACAGCTGGGGCCTCAGGTTAGGGCAGGGCAGGGGGGGTCAAATTTAATACCCAAACCTACACAGTAGAAACAAAATTCTACCTTCCTGTAGTGACCATGCACCTGGATCTATTTGGTCAGAAGAAAGGCTTAAATTAGGTTTGTATCTATTCCAGGACCTAGTCCCAATTCCCTTGCTCAACACACATCTCATCATCCTAGGTTAGGAGATAGCCTCAAACTGAACTACTAGGCAGGTTTTCCTATGAGTTAGATTTAGATTTTCATTCTGGGCTGGCCCCACTGGATTCAAATGCAGGTTCAGGAATAATACTGTACCCTCCACACCCAGGACTGGCATCCACATAGCTTTCCATTTCTCAATGGGGTAGGAGAGACAAGCTGAGGCCTATGGGACTTCCTATGGTTTGTAGAGGTGCCTCACTTCAGGAGGTATGGAATTTTTGTTTTTTAGATTTATGTATTATTATATGTAAGTAACACTGTAGCTGTCTTCAGACACACCAGAAGAGGGCATCTGATCCCATTAAGGATGGTTGTGGGCCACCATGTGGTTGCTGGGATTTGAACTCAGGACCTTCGGAAGAGTAAGGTACTCTTAACCGCTGAGCCATCTCTCCAGCCCCGTCCTTACTTTCTCATCCTTTACTTGACTTCCTGACAATTGACTTGTATTTCTGAAAGTGTTCCTCAAACCAAAGATGGGCAGATGTCCCAGTGGAAGTCCCTTCCCAGGGGCAGTGGGGTGTGGGGCAGGGACTGACTTCTCTAGCACTTCTAAGAGTATCACTGGTATCAGAAAAGTATCCCTTCTATGTTTTTCTGCCTAGATTCCTTGGGGTGCATGTTCCAACCGTGGGAAGATCCAGTCCAGCTAGAGCTATCTAGACAGAAATTACGAAGGCCTTTCTTAGTCAGGCTTGCTACATGCCAGGGCATGCTGGTACCCTCAACACCCATCTGAGACTGTTCCTTGTGCTTGGCACTTGACCTTGGTTTATATTTGGGATCTAGAGATCCACTGGATTCCTGGGCATTGTGATAGGATTGGGGCTGTAGCCTGGTTCTGGGATTCACAGCATAAGGCCATGTTGTCAGTTTCCACTACTATTGGGTCCAGAGACCACTGAGTTTAGGACACCAAGCTAGTCACTGGGGACAGCTCCCCTTCGTGTTGATTGCCATCCCCTTATCCCTCCATGTCACATGCCACCGTCTCATCTACAAGAGAGTGTGACTGAATGAGAGACTTTGAGGTCTTAAGAATGAGTTGCCTCTTGTCACCCAGGTAGGCCTGAAATGCAGCTGGCGCCTGTTCTCAGAAGAGGGAAAGAACACAGGGAGAGAAGGCCACAGGAAGATGGGGCAAAGGGATTGGATAGTGTGATGGTGTGTGTGGGGGAGAGGGAAATACAGTCTCACTCAACCCCCCAGAATATGAACACCCATTCCAGACATAGCTGTAGGCACTGCTATGACTTTTATCTGAATTCATCTCCTCAGAGACCCTGTACATAGATAGCGTTTTCTCATGGAGAAACGGCAGCACGGAGCAGTTAAAACACTTGTCCTGGGTCACATTGTTAAGGACTGACTTTTCTAGCTACTGGTGCTATTCCTGCTCTAACCACCATCACAGGGCCTTGCTGCCGCCATGCTCCCTCCACCACACAGACACCCAGCCAGCCTTTGCAGCTGCACAAGACTGTCTTCTGAGCCAAAGGACCACCGCCTTCCGGAGTGTAGCTGTGCTTGCTTGAAAATGGTCATCTCAGCTGGACTTGTTGACTGTTGGCATTACCTCATAGAAGGAGAGGTAGGGAGGACCACGGGATCCTCCCCTAGTATTCAGATGCTTCGTATCATTTATACAAGCCTTTCCTAATAGCATTTGGCTTCAGGGAAGGTTGAAACTAGCGGTTCTCAATCTGTGGTGAAGACCCCTTTAGGCGGTGCCTATCAAGTATCCTGTAAATCACATGCTTACATTATGGTTCATAACTAGCAAAATTACAGTTATTAAGTAGCAACAAAGATAATTTTATGGTTGGGAGTCACCACAACATGCGGAACTGTATTAAAGGGTCACCACATTAGCAAAGTTAGGAACCACTAATGGACTCTAGACCCTAGACTTTACATACGTTTATATCTTACATATATCTTATATATGCTAGACTCTAGAGTATATATAATTCAGAAAGACTAGTAGTGGGAAGTTCCCTTTGTGTGACTCTGGGAGAGCCATTCAAGCTGGGCAAAGACTTTCTAGGTGTGGCCTTTGGGGGAGCACACACACCCCTGTACGTAACTCCTCATCTATAACCATCCTCCTCATCTATGCACTATAAAACCGTCCAATAAACTCACCGGTGTCCCAGGGTGAACTCCGGTGGCACTCTGGGGTACGGTGTTGGGACCTGGATAGAGGGGGCTAGAGATTGTTTTTGTCTTCCTAGAGAAGGAATTTTAGCAGCAATGGTTCAAACACAGTCACATCCCAGATGTAAAACAGAAATATACCCCACTTCACTGCTGTGACACAGTTCCTGGGGAAGCAAGAAAAACAAGGATTTATTTTG